>NW_015387076.1:162163-230202 GCF_001527695.2 Protobothrops mucrosquamatus
AACCCATCTATTCCATGCGGCCGGCCTGGCGTAGTTTTGATTGGGCTTTGCTAGGGGTTTTATATGGGGTATTTTAGAGCAGGCTTTTTATTCAATATTTATTGTGATTTTTATTATTGCCTGTTCACCGCCCTGAGTCCCGTAAGGGAGATAGGGCGGTATATAAATTTAAATAATAAATAAATAAATAAATAAATGATCCTTTCGGCCATCCTCACCACTCTCTGCATAAATAAATTGTACTGAGCAATCTTTTCTGCTATGACTTTTCATGCTGTTTTTTTAACATTAGGTTCATCCTTTGTTTTTGCTGATAATTTTGGTTAGCTTTCATTGTGTTTTCTTGGTAAATTTCAAATAATTAAGTGTGCTTACTCATTTATGTTGGTCTATGACCATAATAAACACTTTATTTAATTATTCATTTACTTTGTGTGTCCACTGATGAGTTTTGTATTTAAGAGATTTTTACAGTTGGATTTGCAGTTTTTTTTTTGTTTCATTCATTTTTAATTTTACTATTCAAAATGATAAACACCTTTTTAGGGGAGAAGGAAAGGATTTGTTTATATAAGCTTGCATAGATAAACTTTAGAATAAGGAGGTAGAATATGTAGCATTCAAAATACTATTAACGTATTTTTGGCAGAGATCTATGGTAAAGGTTTCTACTTGAAAAATACAAGTAGTTCTTGACTTATCACCACAATTGAACCCCAAATTTTTGTAGCTAATTAAGGCAATTGTTAAGTAAGTTTTGCCCCATTTTATGACCTTTCTTGCCACAGTTGGCAAGTGAATCACTGCAGTTGTTAAATTAGTAACACGTTTGTTGTCAGAAGATCACAAAAGGTGACTACATGACCCCAGGATACTGGAACTGTCATAAATACATGCAAGTTGTCAAGGGCCTGAATTTTGACCATGTGACCATGGAGGATTTACTTCAAAAGGTCACTAAAGAAATGATTGTAAGTTGAGGACTACCTATATATGAAAGACTGACATCCAGGGAAGAAATAGCGAACTGGAGATGGCTGCACTGAAATAATGGGATAAAGTGAAATAAAGAGCTGGTGAGTAGACCAATTCCTCTCTAGACAAAGAAAAGACTTGAGATCATCCGCAAGTGCTTCATACAGTTGCTCCTGTCGAAGAGACTGCAAGACTTTTCTATTTTGCAAAAAATGCCAGGTTATTCTTATTATAAAGAGCAAGCACTTTAAATACATACATTTCAAAAAAGCTATAACATATAAAATGGAATGAACATTAGCTTTCTATTTTATATCTCTCACAATGACTATGCTTTGATTTTAACAATGTACTGCCTTGCAAAAAGAGTATTTACAAAAGTGAAACTTGTTTTTTTTCTTTTTGTTTGCACCTTTCTTTTAGAACATTAATGCATTTGTCAAACTATCTTTTGTGTATATGAATGGCATGCTGTATCTGTTAATATTTATTTTTTTAGGTTAAACTATACTGTTCATAGGATAGTCTTCTAGCTCCAAATTAAAACTGTCAAACAGAATGTAGAATTTACTACATTTATTAATGAATATATATAAATATATATAAATATTTCTATATTTTTTGTTTACAGCCTTGAGGGACAATAGGATTGAACTGCTTCGAGCTTCATGGCATGAATTGACCATTAGAGTCACTGATGTTTCATTGTCAGATGAAGGGCAATATACCTGTTCTTTATTTACTATGCCTGTCAAGACATCCAAGGCTTTTCTCACTGTTCTAGGTAAGCATGTCATACTGAAAATAATGTAAGTTGGAAGAGCATATTCAGTGTTTACTAAAACTTCATAAAACCTTCAGCTGAAAATAGCTGTAGATCAATGTAGCACTCAGTCCCAAGAAGAAGCCTCATTTATCCTTTGACCTACACAACTTCTTCTCTCCTTTCATCTTTTGTGCCAGTCATGACAAGAGTGGAAATTGTCTATTTTGTTCTAGTTCAATTAGTTCAATTTATCTCCTAATAAGCAAACTGTGATTAAAGGTGATAAAATATAGCACATCAATTTCATAAAATGTGGTTCAGAGTTGGCTTGTTTCCACTGTTAATAATTTAAATTAATTACAGTTCATCTAGGTTGAACTTGGTAAATTATAGTTACTAAAAATCATGAACTGAATCATTCAGTTTATTCAAGTGTGAAAAGTCAAAGGTGAAGAGAGGGTGTATAAGTTGAGAGGAGAGAGGAAGTATTGTGCTAAAATCCATACCAAACACAAATGCTAATATTTTAGGAGTGTAATGGGTAGTATTGAATGCGAAGGAAGAAGGAAGGAAGGAAGTTACATCCCAATTTACATTTATATTAGCTCTATGTATCAAAATTCATTATGTCCATTATTGACTTTTTGTAGCATTAAATAGTTTTATGAGTGCTGCATATACATTCCTGGTTACTAGACAATACAGAAAGTAAATTTCTAAATGACATGAAGACATGAAGAAAATCTCTGCTCACAAAACAGGGATGATGGGAGTTTGAAAAAATTTCACATGGAGGGCAAAAATTGAACTAAATTTACAAGACTGAAGTTTATTTTTTATTATTATAAAATTATTGTTATTGTTGTTATTTTTGTTGTTGTTGTTGTTGTTGTTATAGCAAGATTCATAGCTTCATGTAAATATTTCCCCCAAATAAACTATAATGTTGCTACTAGTCAAAATCTGTAATATTGAACTAAACTGAAAAATAGTTTCACCTAATATGAGAAAATAAACATCCTGATAGACCAGTGATGGCGAACCTTTTAGAGACCGAGTGCCCAAACTGCAACCCAAAACCCACTTATGCATCGTCGGGTGCCGGGTGGGTGTGGCCCATTGGCTGGGCGTGGCCCATTGGCTGGGCGTGGCCCATTGGCTGGGCATGGCCCATTGGCTGGACGTGGCTGCGGTGGTAACGGCAGACTGGGTGGGACTAAAAAGTTCAATCAATCAATTCCAACTTTGAAAGATCTTTTTTTTCCCCCGGGAGAAATTGAAATTGACTGATTGAACCTTTTTTTTTTGCACACGGTGGCGGAGGCCTAAAGCGAAAAGGTTTTATAAAACCCAGCTGAAGGCCTAGGACTGGGGCGACGGCGCGCGTGCCCACAGAGAGGGCTCTGAGTGCCGCCTCTGGCACCCATGCCATAGGTTTGCCACCACTGTGATAGACTGTTGCCACTCCTCAAGAGTTCTGACAGTAATTTGAAAGAGTATGCTAACTCTATGGATACCTCAGCAATGTTCCAAGATATAAGATCAAATGTATTTTATTTATATTTGAATAAAAATTTAGTCAATTCACACTTTGTACATTTGGACATTACATTCTGAAATTTGTATTTATTCCAATTTGAACATGGTAGATTATATCTATAGAAAAATATATACTGCATTGGAAAATAAACTATTTAAATTAACTGACTGATAAGTATTTTGTATATTAGGAAAATTACATATACATTAAAGAGAAATTTCTACAAATATTCACCTATTAATAGAAATGAGCATAACCATGTAACAAAACTAACTGCTGTAATATTAATTGTAAGATTATATAATAAGAAACTGAACAAAATAGAACTTGTCAGATGTGCTCACTTCTGAATGTTTGTCAAAGCCGTAGTACATTATATAACACAAAGAAGCAAGAGTTATTTTTAGGTATATGCGCAATTTCTAAAAAGCTTTTTTCCCCTCGAAGGCAGTAAGATTCATTGGTGCATGAATCAAATGATGAAAGAACTTACATATATACATTTGCTATATTTCACTATGTCATTTTTTCTGAATATTTCTATGGGGATAGTTGATTCTTTAAATTAGGAGTGTCAAACTGCCGGCCCATGGGCCAGATGCATCATCGGGAAGCCACGCCCACCCCATTGCCGGCAATGGCAAAAAAGCTCTGATACATTGCGCGACATCACATGACGTCGCAAGTTTGACATGTCTGCTTTAAATAGTCTGCTGTTTTTCACAAAACGTATACAGTTATTAAAAAGCAAGTAATAATACTGTGGTATTTTTTAAAGTATTTGAGACATAAATATTCATGAATCTCAAATCTAGAATCTATTTATTGTTGTTGTTCTCCAAATGTTATATATTAGGATGTCAAAGAAAAAAATGCCATCTTAAGGAAGGATAATTTTATGGATCCTTTTCCTATCTAGATTTCTGATCTTTGCCATTTTTACTATTTTTCTCTGTTTTTTAATGTTTGATTTGTAAACCACCCAGAGTCTCTGCGACTGCAGCAGAATATAAATTTAATAAATTATTGTTGATCATAGAGTCAGCCAGATGTTTAAACTGGATTTGGCATTTTGTTCACCTATTGAGTACAGTACTTCCCAAGATTCTGGAATAGGTAGATGCTGTTATTTGATTGTATTAAAGCAGGGCTGTCAAACTGCTGGCCCATAGGCTGGATGCGTCACCAGGAAACCGAGCCCACCCCATTGCCAGCAATGGGGAAAAAGCTCCGATACGTCACACGATGTCACATGATGTCACGAGTTTGACATGTCTGTATTAAAGGATATAAGGATTTTTATTTCAGGATATAAGCTGTTCCAGTAATCTACCTTTTCCAATTCACTAATGATGATTTTGTCAATGCTGATGGTGTTCAGGTGGTGCTCCACTTGCTTTGGTATTGTATCCAAGACGCCTATTACTATTGGTATTCTTTGTCTTTCTTATCAACAATAGTTAAGTCTGGGTTGTTATGTTCAGATACTTTTCTGTTTCAATTCACTTCAGAAGTTTTAACATATTCACTTTCTATTATTGCCCCTGCCCCAGTTCTTCAATTCTTGAAGCAAATGATATTTCTTGAAGATTTGCTAACACACCATTGTTGCTACTTTGCCATGCTGTTATTTGTAGTCAGTCTGTGCAATCTTCTTGCAGCAACTAAGATAAGATAAGATAAGATAAGATAAGATAAGATAAGATAAGATAAGATAAGATAAGATAAGATAAGATAAGATAAGATAAGATAAGATAACCTTTATTGTCATTTTTTTACTGTGGGCACAACGGCACACATCAAAAATGAAATTTAGTTGCCCACTCTCAAAGTAAAACACATACATGACACATACCTAAACATACTATATACAACATATGTACAGACCTACACTTTGTCATTTTGAATATAACAATCACAACCAATTCTAACTAGGCATTTTACTGTTTCTTCAACTTCTTAGCACAGATGGTATTTGTTATTGGTTGTTGTCTTCTCAATTCTGGCTTTATATGCATTTATTCTTAATGTTTGATTTTCTGAAATCAGAATTAGTCTCTCTGCCTCTTTGTCAGGTCTCATTTTTTATATGCTTTATCTACTGGTAGTTTTTTTTAATGTATTGGCCATGATCTTTTCTATTTTTCATTTGGCTTTTCTTAAACATCAGTTGGTCTCTTTGGTATTCACTAAGCTTTCATGGTGTACTAGCTTCAGTCTATCTTCTTCACTGTCCTTCAGATATTGCCCTTTTTAATTCTTCAGTTGTGTATTGGCCATGATCTTTTCTATTTTTCATTTGGCTTTTCTTAAACATCAGTTGGTCTCTTTGGTACTCACTAAGCTTTCATGGTGTACTAGCTTCAGTCCATCTCCCTCACTGTCCTTCAGATATTGCCCTTTTTAATTCTTCAGTTGTCTTGTGTACTTGCAACATTCCATGCCTTCCTATG
Source organism: Protobothrops mucrosquamatus (assembly GCF_001527695.2). Classification (NCBI taxonomy): domain Eukaryota; kingdom Metazoa; phylum Chordata; class Lepidosauria; order Squamata; family Viperidae; genus Protobothrops; species Protobothrops mucrosquamatus. The sequence continues at coordinate 167,898 of NW_015387076.1, forward strand.
CTTCTTCATAGAATCTGTCAACATCACTGAATGGATGAAGGGTGTGATTCCTTTTCCTTATTTTTCTGGTCTTTCTATATAGGGCTTTTTGTTCAGTTTGAGTCAGTCTGCTATATATCTAATAAATGAATTTCTGCAGCTGTTAACTGTCTTTCTACCATTGAGTTTGAATGTTGAGGTCTTTTTCATTTCTCATGATATACAATATTCACTACTAACCTTCTTCTTGACTTCAGCATGCTTGATATTGTCAGCCTCAGGTATTTGTAGTGATCATCTTCATACTGACTCTTGAAGTTATTTCCATAGAGCACATTTATTCCTTTAGTTTTCACTATTTTCCCCTTGTTGATGGTAAGGGTGGCAGTTTTTCCAGTCCGGACTCCATTTTAGTATCTTTGCTGTATATTCAGACAGTGTTGAACATCTCTCCCCCTCCTCCTCCTCCTTCTCCTCCTCCTCATCCTCATCCCTCATCACCCATCCTTTCTCCCTAGTCTTCCTCCTATCCTATAAAATATCAAACTTTCTTATGGACTACTTTTCTAGGTAAATTGCTTTCTTTGTATGTACTTATGTGTATGTGTCTATGTGCATACTTCTCCAGAGTGAGAGTTATAGCTTTATATGAAATGGAAAATCAACTATAGGGACCTCTCCCTTTGATGTTCATACATTGTCTGTGATTGTGCACTGAGAAGATTTCTGTATATGGCAACTTTTATGTAAGCTATTATTGTTCATAAAGATATCTTGTTCTGAGAGCATCACTGGCAAAATTTGGCACATTTCCTTTGCCTTTTCTTATTTGTCCATTTTCCAATTTTGTACTTTTTAAAAAATCTTTCTCTATAGTAAGGTGAGAGTTGAATTTAATAAGGCTGATGTAAAATGTTCTGTGTGCTAGTAATATTAAACTTAATCCAGCCAGAGAATTGCTTTTGTGCCTAGGATATGAAATATGTGCTTCTGCTGGTTCCACTGAGACTATTTTACCAGTTTAATGTTAAAAGGGAGGGAGAACTCTCAAAACAGAGTATCTGGGATAAAGACAAATACAAGTTGATTTTTAATCTAAAGAAGTATTTTTGTTAACAAAATCAGGTTTTTAAATTCAGTGTAACATACTACATTTCTAGAAAGTATCTATAATAATATTGAAGGAACTATGTAGCAACTCATTTTATATTTGGTATTAATTTATAACTGTAATTAATAATTTAAGTATTGAAGTGGCTTAGAAATGTATGTATTTGAATAATATCTTACTTTATTTCAGATTATTACATGTTAATATTAAGTGCAACATTGTTAAGTGCAACATTTGCATGTCTCTCATCTTTATTATAATCACTTATTTATGAGTATATTGTGAGTGTCAAGTAATATCCACCCTTTAATGATAAAAATGTATGAATCTTAGAATTCCAAAAACTTCAATATATTCACCTAGTTGAAAAGATAAAAAGATTGTAGAAAGTATTTCATTTCCTTGATTAGATTTACAGTATATAATAATATTTAGTATGCACTTTATTGTTTTTGTGTCTTTGAGTTAGTGTTGACTCCTGGCAACTGCCTGAACAAGTCCATACAGTTTTCTTGGCAAAATTTCAAAAATGGTTTGCCATTTGCTCCTTCCTAGAACTGAGAGAGAGTGAATGGCTCAAGGTCACTCAGCTAGCTTTGTGCCTAATATTGGAATAGAATTCACCATCTCTCAGTTTCAAACTTTATACCTTAACCATCTGGCTTAACCACCTTCATTTAGTATATTTAGTCAGAAATATATATTTATTCAGAAATAAATCCCATTGAATAACAGGATTTATGCTATGGTAATCATAGTGTTGTACTCAACTGCATATTTTAATGTTTATTTAAATTTTTAATAATTTAATTTTGTAATGATGGTATAATCTGATCTTGTTTGTAATTGAATTATTATCATAACTTCCACTGGACTGTATATTACATGTTTTATGTCTGAAAGAGGCATGACTAAGATTTCTGTTCCTTTCAAATCTATCCTATTTAACTTTCCACTCATATTAATCATTAAATCATTCTGTTTTCTATTTTCCATTTTAGCCCTCCATTTTTATGAGCTTCCTTCTGCTATATGTTATGCTCTTCTTTATTCAGCCCATATAAAGTATTTTTCCCTTTCTCTCTCTCTTAATGGAACTGATTTTCATTCTTCTGCTTCACTCTAGCCATTTAATTTTTCAACAAGCAATACATTTGCAAAATTGCTGCCAGATTTACTAGAAAAATAAGAAACCTGAAAAGAAATAGTCCAGAATAAGTAACTAGCAGATTCTAAGTCTTGGTTGGAAAACTGTTGAAGCAGATGTCTAACATTATTTGCTATAACAATAACACATAATCTGCCCTATGTTTAAATGAAAGTCAATAAGCAATAGCTTCACATGATTCAGTATACTTACTTAAGTCTGACCTTTCAGTGGGAGCTGTTGGCCATAATCTGCAACAGCTGGCTTTTGAATATAGAATTGATGATGATAAATGATGAAATATGATGTATGGAGCTGACTATATTTAAAATGAAGAATTCGTAAGAACCAACTTAATAGAAAAATGGCTGGCTCATTTAACGAATGATGAATATCTAGACAATTGATTTTCTTTAAATGAATAACATTAGAATATATAATGCTAGTATCCTGGAATGAGACAATATCTATATGTCATGCAAAACAGAAATTTACAGTCATTTCCACATATTGAGGGAATTTTCTCTAACAGTTTCCCAGCAGATCTATGAAAAATAAAAAAATCAGTACTGTTTTATATTGTTATTAAGTCTGCTTCTCCAGTTCTGTTGTTTTTCTCTTTCCTTTGCAAGCTACTGTATTAATTTTGCTTCTTTAACTCAGAACCACTAAAACTATTTTTCATCTTTTATTTTCTTATTTCCAATTTATATTTATTTGTATTTATTTATTTACAATTCATATTTCATTTTTTAGCTGTTGATGATATGGGTAGAAATTTAAAAAATTAAATCTAGAATAGCAAAATATTTTATATTCTGGAAATGATGCAATATGGAGATTTTTAGGGAAAATCAAGAGGTAGAGAGAATATGAGTAATTCATTATTTAAAGGAAGTATGTTTTAAATTAATAGTGGAAATAAACATAGAACAAAGTGTATGACAAGGCAATACAATATCCTTTTCTCAGCCTGCTTTGAAGAAGTATATTGCAAGCTAGACTGGGCAAAAGATGAAATAAAAATCAATGGCACCTAATTAAATCACTTAAGATTTGCAGATGATGTTGCTCTCATCTCACAAGACCCAGAAGAGCTACAAAGACACATACAAGAGCTGCATGAAGCAGAAGAACCATTTGGCTTAAAAATAAACATGAAAAAGAGCCAGGTTATGTTTAATAAATTCACTAAAGAAAGAAAAATGTTTATATCTGGAAAAGAACTAGATGTAGTAGACCACTATATATACCTTGGCCCATGGATCTCAATGGAAGGTGATACAATAAAGGAAATTGAATGATGTGTTAAATGTGGTTGGCAGGCATTCGGCAAGCTAAGCATAATTTTCAAGAACAATCTCCCCCAATGCCTGAAGAGAAAATTTTTCGATCAGTGTGTGCTACCTGCTCTAACATATAGCGATGAAATATGAACACTAACCTCACAATGAAAACAAAAGCTATGAGTGGCGCAAAGAGCCATGGAAAGTTACATGCTCGGCATTACAAGACAAGATAAAAAGACCTGCACATGGATTAGAGAACAAATAAAAGTATCATCAAGACAGTAAAAAAAATGGAAATGGGCTAGTCACATAGCAAGAAGAATTGATGACTGGTGGACCAAGGTAGCCATAGAATGGATCCCACTTGATAAAAAGCATCCATGAAAGAGATCTAACACAAGATCTATCAACAACATCAGTAAGTATTGGGGGCCCAATGGGCAAAAGAAAGCTGAAGACCATATAGGTTGGAAAAATGTGGGAGAGGCCTTCATCCTTCAGTGAATAGACAATGACTAAAATGATGATAATGTTTTAAATATTATTTAAATGCAAATTTTGATGTTGATTTCTTTTAAACTATAATTTAATGATGACATAGGATAAGTGCAGTTATGAAAGGTACAATATGTAAAAATGGCATGGACCAAAAATAACTGATTCATTTATAAGGACAAATCATCAGTAAGGTCTCCATTCTACTTTCTAACTTCCCTTTGTACTTCATTCTTCTTTTCCTTCTCATCTGAGTTCCATCCAATCATATGAAATATTTTAGAGAGGTCAGTAAGAATATTTTTTTCCTATCTGAGGCTCTGCTTCATAGTCATACTGAATCCTTAATCACTGCCTGGAATATGGACCAAGACACTGGATAGAATCATGCCCATGCAATTTCTCTCAGTCTATCATTCCCAACAGTTCCTATGGTTTACAGAAAAATTGAGGGTGTTGAACTAATCAAGAGATGCCTAGAACGCAATTGGAAGAAGGCAAGGGATGGATTTGATTATAATTGTAATTGTTGACAAAGTGAAGAAAATGGAAACTCTGGACTCTGCTTGATGTGATCATTCCTTCACCAAGACCAGCAACTAATCTATTTTTAAATGTAAAGGTTTCTGAACTTCTTGTCAATTGTTTCACTGTCTACTTAATACACAAAGGTTCAGACTTCCAACTTTACTCTGAGTTCAATTTCATAGAGTGAATTGATTTCCAGAAATCTATAATTTACACAGGATAAATTATATAAATTATGGCCATTTGGGTTAATCAAAAAACACACTGTGGTCTAAAGAAAAGACTAAGTGATATGGTGAAGTTTATTCTGTTTAATATTAACTGATTAATTGGAATAACTATAATTTGGTATTAATCAATGGCTCTTTTCTCAAATATTACATTGTTTAAAATGTGATGCCCATTATCTTGACAGTTTGCGTTCAAACAGTTATTTCACTGAAAAAGTGTTTTAATGAATATGTTTGTTGTCTTCACAGCATGAACTGCATAAAACCTGAAATTCAATAATTGGTTCAAAACTAAAAAGAAAGTCTCCTTTTCACTTCTATATATTTTCAAAGTTCATCTTCTGTATTTGATTTGGACGATAAGTTATGTGATAAACCTATAATTGATGTATAAAAGAATGTATTTATTATTCATTTCCTACTGTGTTAATACACACTTTATTACTAAAGCAATTTTCTTGATCATTACTACCATTTTACTTTTCCCACTGTTTTTAAAAAAAATCTTAAACAAGCCATTAGCAAAACTGTAATTCATTTGTTTATCTTTTGTTAGGTGTTCCAGAGACTCCTCAAATTAGTGGATTTATTTCACCAATTATGGAAGGAGATTGGATGGAACTTACTTGCAAAACATCTGGTAGTAAGCCAGCTGCAGATATTAGATGGTTCAAAAATGACAAAGAGGTGAAAGGTATTGTTTGGAATTGTATATTTGCTTTATAATAAACAACTGTTAACTAATCAGGACAGACTCTGCTTATCAACATTATCTTTTTTTTTTGTTCTTTATATTAGTGATATAATGGCATTCTCCACTCCCAGATGGGACCATTAGCCCATTTTTTCTTTCTATTTTTTCCTGAAAAATCGAAATATATCTGTTCCATCCCTACCCATCCCAACCTGAAAGCTCCTTTTTCAAAATATTTGCTGCTTTCTCAGTAGCAAATTTGTTTTTTATACCAAATTAATATTAACAAAGGAGAATGTTTCAGCTCAGGAATGAATTGAAGGGTCCTTGGTGCTGTCTGAGCTTGGTTGGTTTTTTTGCACACGATTCATTATCCAAACTAATATCATCAGTGCATTGTGCAGTGTATGGCTGTTGTTTATCTAGTTTGGTTAGTGAAATATCTGCAAGAAAACAACCAAGCTCAGAGAATACAAAGGACCACCAAGGACTCAGAAAATACTTATATAGCAATAATAATATTCAGTTCAGTTTACCAAATGAACAATATATGTTCTGTTCTGCTCTGCTCCGCTTTACTCCATTCTTACACACACACACACACAGAGAGAGAGAATGGTATTAATATAGAGACAAATGCAACAAATAGAAAGATCTTATGTTAGCCCTCTTCATATAATTCTCAATCTGTTAGTTAAAGCTGTGGAACAATTATAACTCTTCAGGGATTCACAGTGTTTCCATACCCATACCAGAAGGGCAAGAGATATATTTAAGCTCTATGTGACTTACGTTGTGGTCACTTTGTAGCTTTCAAAAGTTGAACAGATAGTCAACTACATTGCACAGCCCTATTATAATACCAGCAAATTAAATATTGGTTCAGATAAGTGTGATGTAGAATGAGGAACAGATAAAGCTATGAAGGAAACTATTAACTATTTATGCTAATTAGAGATGGAGAAATGTGTCTGTACATTGAACTGTTTGATGAAAATTGGATTCTGAATTGTTAATCATTCTATTTATTGCTGATGGATTTTATTACCACTGTTGCCAACTACAAAAAGAATAGTTTGGACAATTTTATATCAGAAGTCAAAATAAACCTGATTTAACTTGAACAAAAACTAAGCTGGATAGCTTTGGATACATTAGTTTAAAGGAGAAGTAGAAACTTGTCATATTTTTCTTTAGGCAGTAAAATATGTTGGGCTAATTTATTAATAATTATGTGAATTAGAGTGATGGATAAATAATAATATATATTACCAGTACTTTTTTTCTATACATACAACCCTTGCCTACCCTACAAGGTTCCATCCAAAAAAGATGCCAGAACTCCGTTCTGGGCATTCTATGACAAGAAAAGCCCTGTATATTACAACTAGCAGCACCTCCCCCAATAATCAAATATTATTTGTTTTTACAAAGTCTAATTTAAAATTATGTTGTATGTAATTGTTTTGATTTACTTGATGTTTTATTCTCACCATCAGAAACAAGTGTTCATATTGCTTTACTACTAAATTTTTGGTTACCTTTTGAAATAACCTTCAACAAAAGCTAACATATAAAATTTTAACTCTTCAGTTGATGTGAAAAAAATACTTCATTTCTCTAAAATTAACATTGCTGTCATAAGAATTTTAAAACATTTGATCAGAGAATGGCATTAAAAGAAGAAAAAACATGAATCTCATTAAAATGAACACCCTAAATCTATTCTTATGGTCAAATGGCAAGGGAACAGAAAAAAGAAGACTGAAAATATACTTAACCTGCAGCATATGTGAAAAAGAATCTGTTCATTCTTAATTAATGAATAAGATGGAATTCAGAACTAGTTTTCAAGATCTTATTCTAGTCTCTCAAGGATCAAAGTACAACTGTTTTTTTTGCTTTTTGAGAAAAAAATGCAGTGAAAATGGGAAAATAGATACATTGCAATGTTAAGATCCATACTATAGTTTAGGGGGCGGAACCTACTTTTATGAAAACAAAATGCAGTATATAGAGAAGAAACATGGTCAAAATTCAAAGCAACTGCTTAAATAAGTGGGGTATTTCATAGCTGTTTGTTATATGTTTGGCAATTTATTAATATTATAGTCTTTCTAGAATTGATCATTTCATAAATTGAGCTGGATTAGAATGAATATGACTCTTAAGACATGATTTTGTTATTGTTTTCAATGAAATACAGGATTAGTGAAGGGTGTAAGAATGATATGAAGTTCTAAATATGGGATATATTGTGTTTTGTATTGACAACAGTAGTTGAGGGGGGGAGTAAAGGAAAAAAAGTGAAAAATAAGTGAAAGTACAATGTCTGCAAGAAAAAAGTGTAAGTCCTTTATAAAAAAAATAATGTGACTCCCAACTGAACAAATGAAAAGTAGTGATAAGGAAATAATGTAGGAGTTGCTTGGAACAGTTTGAAAATATTATGTTTCTGAGTTCCACCAACAAATAGCATTATGTTATTGGGAAGGATGTTAGATGGAAAGTTGAAGTGAAGAAGACTATGGACAGAACAGAAAAAGCAAGTAAGAGAATAATTGCTGCTAAAAATGAGGATGAGAAAATATAGTTGAAAGCACTATAGTCAAAAACAGAAAATAACATTTATGATTAAGAAAATGTTTGCAACTGTATGAAGACTAACAACAATCTGACTGCAGATTTACTGGAATTAGAAACTAAATATGGTGAAATAATTTGTTGGAAAGAATATTTTAGATTAAAATGTAAAATGTTTAGACCAATGCTATTGTCCAGGAGGGGAAAAAAATCTGATCAAAAGGAAGATATTGTAAGAAGGTTGAAAAATTGTAAGGCTGGGAGGTAAATGATACAACTGGAGAAATGTTATCATATAGAACTGATTTGCTTGTGAACTGGTATGTCTGTTAAAAATTATCATCACGCTGTTGCAATCTCACCATCTGGCATATTAATAGTTATTCCAAATTCCAAAGGGTGGGAGGTGTAGCCTGTAGGAGAATGATGCATCAGGATTGACATTTGACAAAAATAGCAGGAACATATATATATATATATATAAAGCAGTGTCCTGCTGTATCAAACTCCTGGTTCATCAGTTCAGCAGTCTGTTTTTACAATGGACAAGGAAGTCCACTAGTGGACAAGGAAGCCCACTAGTCTCTCAGAATATGCTCTCCAAAGACAATCGTGCTGCCATCCAGACTAATAACAGTTGAACTTCATGAGTTTCATTCATTGGTCCAACTCTTTTTTTAAGCCAGTCAAGCTCATTTTATATAATTATCAGAATTCTGATTAAGAAAATGTAAGAGGTAACAATGAGCAAATTCTAGAAACTGTAATGAAACTCTGTGCTGGGCAGGGCATGGCCAGATCAGAATTTTGCTTCAATAGATGTGTTTATTTAGAGAAACTATCTTGTACTTCATATTTTGTATGTGTATATGCAATAGGAACAGTATGTAATGTATCTAAAGAATTCACAAGAATAAACAATAAGCATTAGTGAACTCAACATTAACAGACTGAGCAAAAATTACTTTCATTTCTTTATATAGTTAAGAATAAATGAACAGCAAATGATTGTGGTGGCATTAAAGTTGTCATTTGGGGCATAAATGCAAATGCAATATGTACATTTATAACAAATAATCTGTTGGTGGCTAAGAAACTGAACTATAGATAACTATATGATAAAAGCAGGATGTATTTGAAAATTACTGTATCTCTGATCAAAGTAATTATGTTTTAAAAAAATAAATTATATGTAAATAGTGAAAAAACTGCATTAAGTAGATAAATTTGTGTTCCTTGGTAAGCATCTACTAACAATGTAGTAATAAAATGAGGAAAATTTTAACATGTGCAACTGCTAGTTGTGAAAGGAAGGAGACAAAACCAAAAGAACACATATTCTCCTCCCTCTCTGATTTCGTTTTAAGGCCCTACCTATCCCTTATGCATTGTGTTGACCTTTTAAACAGGAATCCAGTTAAAGAAAATATGTGGGTGTGAAGAAAAGAAGAAATGTGGAATGCTGAAGAAGAGAAAACAACTAAGGAAGGGCAAAGAAGAAATGAAAAGATCAGTTGTAAAGAAATTATAAGAAAGAAGGACCAAGAAATTAGATATAATGAAAGGAGCAAGAAGTCCCACGTCCTCTGGGCAACAACAGAGGAGAAGAGTTGGTGTGAATGAGTAGGTCACATGAACAGAGACAACAAAGTGCTGTAAATATATATTGGTGGCAAGAGGCTGAACTGGGATGCCAATTTGTTTGTGGGTTGGAAAGGAGATGTTGAAAGCCCAAATGGAACAGTAAAAAGGCCCTACTAGATCTTACTTAGCCATTAACTCACACAATCTCAGCAGCCTGTTGATGGCTCCCTTACTGGCATAACCAATCTATAGAAGTCATTAAGAGACCAGGAATCTCAGGAGTGTGTAGTATCTACTAAGAAGACACCAAATGTCAAAAATATTCAGGCCAGAGTGAGATGGATGTACCAGTTATAAGAGAGCCAGTGACAGAGAGCTGAGTATCAGAGAGCCAAGCAGAAGAAGAAAAAAAAGCATCAGCAGCAATTAAGACATCATCATCATCATCACCACCACCAAAGATGAAATACACTAGATCCCTGGAAGAAACATCAACTTTCCATCCCTTAATAGTTAGATGAGGCCACAATAGTGATTTTAGATAATCTTAGTCAAGAAGAGCTGAAGAACAACTCTGAACAGCTCAGAAAGGAATAACCCTGGAAATAGCTGAAAATAAAAGTTAAACAAAATACATAAAAAACTATACTTATAATGTAAGTTCAAAGATGATATGTTTAGAACTATATGTAGAATAGAATTTAATAGATGCTAAAGTTATATACGCAGGTGGATATGCCAGGATCATGGGGTACTTTGTAGTGTCTATGATGTAACAAGAACAGATAGAGTCAAGAATGTTTGTGCGCTGATTATATATAAACTTAAGTACAAAATCTAATAAAATAAATACATGCACATCATTTTGTTTTATAGAGAAAATGCAAAAGGAAAATTTAAAAACTAGTGAAGAACAAGTTATTAGGTTGATAGAAAAGAGAAAGCCTAAAAAAGTGTAGCAGGAAAGATTTGATGAGTTCTTGCAGTAGAGACAACTGAGAGGTTTAAAGAACAAAACAACCAATATTTGAAGCCGTGTATAAAAATGGTGAAGGAAAACTGGTTTACAAGGATAGAATAATATAGATAAAGAAGAAACCAGCATAGCTGCACAAAGATCTCTCTGACAAACTGAAAGACAAAAAGGACAAATACAAAAAATGGAAAGAGGGGCACATAACTATGGCTGATTATCAGCAGACAGCCAGAACATTCAAAGATGAAGTCAGGAAAGCAAAGGCTCAGAACGAACAAAGACTTGCAACAGAAATCAAGGATCATTAAAAAAAAAAAGTTTCTTCCAATATATTAATAAGAAAAAAGTCAAGGAAATTGTAGGCCCACTAAAGAGAAAAGATGGCAAGGAAATAACAGACAACAGGGAGAAAGCAGAACTGCTTAACTCATACTTTGCATCAGTCTTCAAACAAAATAAACCATAGCCCAACATACCAAAAAACCCACTGCAAAAGACAAACTAGAAAAAAAATTAAAATAAGCAAGAAAATGTAAGAGAACACCTATCTGACCTTGGGACCCGGCAGACTACATCCCAGAGTTCTGAAAGAACTGGCAGATGTTATCTCAGAACCATTGCACCATATCTTTCAAAAATTCTGGACCACCAGGGAAATATATGAGAACTGGAAAAGGGCTGATGTGGTTCCCATCTTCAAGAAAGGGGGGGGGAACAAGACACCGGAAACTACAGACCAATCAGTCTAACATCAGGAAGATCCTGGAAAAGATCATCAAAAAATAGAACTGCGAACAACTAGAAACAAATAAACTAGTAGCTAGCATGGGTTTGTCAAAAACAGATCATGCCAAGCCAATCTTATTTCATTCTTCGATAAAGTGACTAAACTAATAGACCAGCGAAATACTGTGGACGTAGTATACTTAGACTTCAGTAAGGCATTTGATAAGGTAGACCACAACCTACTCCTTGGTAAGCTAGAAAAAGGTAGAATAGACAACATCACCACCTGATCGACCTGTAGCTGGCTGGCAAACCGTACTCAACGAGTAGTCCTCAACGGCTGTCATGTCTCCATCGGAGCCTGAATTTGCTGAGGAAAATGAGCTGGAACTGGAGCCTATGGAGGTCGAGGGAGAGGTGTCTGTGGCTTCAGAGGAATGTGGGGAAGACCAGGCCGAGGGAGGCCAGGGCCTTTCAGGATTGGGACAGGATGAACATGAGAGACAGAGCTCAGGCAATGAGCAAGGGCCACCCCCTCCTGATCCTAGAGCACGGAGAGTGGAGAGAAGGAGGGAACAACACAGGCAGGCTCAACTACTCGGGAGGAGAGTGCCCCGCCCCTCTCCACAAGGTACACCTGGAGACTAAGACTTAAGGAGACGCTGTGGGGAGGGGCATTTGTTGGGAACAAATGCTGATTTCTTGGAGTTTTGTGGCCATTGCTGATCTTGGAAACAACTCTCTGATCTCTTGTTCTGTGTTGTGATTTGTGCTTGGAAACCCTGAAACTCTGACCATTGGACTGGCTGACAAACTTGATTTGGTGTTCAAAGACCTCGAATTGAATTTTGGCTTCTCTTCTGAAACTGCTCAGGCAAGTTTGTATTTCCACAGGCTTGTTAGAATTTGGATGTATGTTTCTTTCCTTGTTATCTATGTGGCCTTGAGTAAATTACTCTTCTAATCTAGCTGTGTGTGAGTTGAAACCTGAAGGAGGACGGCTTGTTCCATACACACACTCTTCCTGCCTGGAGAGTTAAAAACTTGTGAAACTACTTGCAGCCAGAGTCTGCTGAAGGTGTGTATGTCTTACTTTGTTCTGCGGCTTGCCAGAAACGTGGGAGCATTTGGGGAAAATTGGAGCAAATAAAGGGCGGTTTGAACTGCCAGTTGACTGTTTTGCCTCTGTGCTGTGCCCTGGGTCATCACAATGGCACTACATCCACATGGAGAAAGTAAGTAGTGGGGTACCACAAGGTTCTTTCTTAGGCCCAGTACTCTTCAATATATTCATAAAAGATGAGTGAATTGAAGGGGAACTCATCAAATTTACAGATGACACCAAACTAGCAGGAGTAGCCAATAATCCAGAAGACAAACTCAGGATCCAAAAATATCTTGACAAACTTGAACAATGGGCTCTATCCAACAAAATGAGTTTCAATGTGGAGAAAAGCAAAGTTTTACATTTAGGCAGGAAAATTGAAATATACAAGTACAGATTGAGCAAGACCTGGCTTAAAAACAGTAACTAGTGGATGATCACTTGACCATGAGCCAGCAGTGTGCAGCAGCAGCCAAAAAAGCTAATACAATCCTGGGTTGTATAAACAGAGGCATAGAATCAAGATCACCAAAGTATTAGTACCGCTTTATAAAATCCTAGTAAGACCACACCTGGAATACTGCAGCCAATTTTGGTCAAAATATCACAAAAAAGTTGTTGAGAATTTGGAAAAAATTCAGAGAAGAGCAACTAAGATGATCAAAGACCTGGAGACTAAAACATACGAAGAACGGCTGCAGGACTTGGGTTTGGCTAGTTTAAAGAAAAGAAGAAACAGGGGCGACATGATAGCAATATTCCAATATTTGAGGGGCTGCCATAAAGACGAGGGGGTCCCATTCTTCTCCAAAGCACCAGAGGGCAGGACAAGAAACAATGGTTGGAAACTGAACAAAGAGAAAAGCAACCTAGAATTAAGGAGAAACTTCCTGATAGGGAGGACAATTAACCAGTGGAACCACTTGCCTCCAGAAATTGTGGGCGCTCCATCACTGGAGATTTTTAAGAAGAGACTAGACAGTCACTTGTCTGAAATGGTATAGATTCTCCTGCTTAAGTGGGGGGCTGGACTAGAAGACCTCCAAGGTCCCTTCCAGTTCTGTTCTGTTCTGTTCTGTTCTATTCTATTCCATTCCATTCCATTCCATTCCATTCTAGCCTTTACTTTTTCTCATCTCATGATTTTAATTTCATTGTTTTATCATTTCTTACTCCTTTTCTGCCTTATATGACTTTCTTAATCCAAATAGTATCATGGGTATGGATAATTAATGGAGAATAGGCTTCTTGGAAAAGGCAGGTGTAAAAAAAAATACTCTAAATCAGGCTTACTTATAGGTAAATCAATAAAGGGCTTCAACCTCAAAGAAACAATAGATAATCTGGACTTTTGAAAACCTTTGGTGATTTTTTTCCCCTCGCATTTTTTTTCGTATTCTTTTTCTCCTGGAGAATTTTCATTTCAGTATTAATGCACTCCATGAATTTGTATGATTTTTTTAATTAAATCAATTCATGGATTTTTGCAAGCAGCACTAGTGCCTCTGATAGAGTAACTGCTCCTATTTATTTCATAGAAGCTGTGAATGATATGTATTTTAGTAAATTAGCCAATTATTCAAACTCTTTGAAATATCTGAAAGAGATATATAAAAAACTCTGTACAACAGCATGTCTATGTTTTCCAAATTAGTTTTTTCATAATCAAGATATATTTATATGTTATGGAACTGAAACCATGGAACAGACTTGGGTATGGGTGTCACAGCAGTTATTAATCTCCCTTTCATATCACAAGATGAGTTTCAGTAGGAAAGGATATCTCTGTACTGTTTCTGTAATTTCAATTTTCTAACATTTATGATCATGTCCTTTATATAGTTTGTCTTTGTCCTATACTACACAATCATACCACATCTCTGATACAAGAGTCTTTGCTGCTATTCAACATGTGGATTTTACAGATCATATCCCATAGCCACACCTAACAATTGATCATATCAAACTGAGTGTGATACATTATTTTTAAGCACTGATTTTTTTATAAATTGTTATTTATGTATTCAATTTATGTATTCAGTTCTCAGAAGATTGTAATCATATTCGTCAAATGAGAATTAATGAAGTTTATAAAACTGAAACAACTTGCTTCTTTTGTTTATTTTGAATAAAGTTTTGAGGACACATTCAAATCCAATACTTTTTTCCCTGAAGTTTCACTTTCCTGTAATCCAAAATGCTGCAGGGAGGCTTTTTTAGACAATAAACCAAAATGTATCATGACATTCATAATTTATGTACATAAACGTTGTTCCATACTTTGACTGCATATTTTATAATTTCTCTAAAACTGCATGGTTTTCTTCCAAAACCCAACAGTGATTAACATTATGGAATAACAATTGCTATGGATTAAACAACCTGAGTTTTTAAAAAAATCAGATTGCACTTTTATGGCAGCAAAGAAATACATAATACAGAAATTCAGAATACCTATTCCGGATAGATTCAAAAGAGCAGCACACAACTGTAAAAGTTGTTTTTATTACAAGCACAGAAAGAGTACAAAAGGGTCGTGTCACTTCAGTTGGTGGGAACTGACTTAGACAACAGCTGATGAACCATGGAATGAATGATTCTCACATTAATCTTGTCAATGAAAAAACTCAAAATGGTATATTTATAAAACATACCCATTTGTTTTTAATTGTTATGCATTCCAAAATTTAACTAAATGCATTATCTCAAATTAAGTGCTTTTGGGACTTTAGAGGTCTAATGTTAGAGAGAAAAACACATTACTACACACAATTTCATAAAATTTTCATCTCTACTCTCTAAAACCATATTAACTCTTAAATACAAAAACAGATATTCAACTGTGTACCATATATACAATAAAATACAGGTATGTTATGCAGGAATTGTCCCATTCCAGACTGATTTTCCTAAATTATTTATCAGAATCACCTCTATCTTGTGTAAATTAATATAAAATATTTAGCCTTCATGCATTCTATTACTATGTGATTAAGAGAGAAAAAAGGCAGAAAAAATTGTGGGTTGGATGCGATTCCCTTCCCACAAAATAAGGATAGTTATAGACAAAAGGTAATCTATGAATATCTATGAATGGATGTGGCAGGATAAATTGTTGTTGTTGTTAATTGTGAAGTCGTGTCCGACCCATCGCGACCCCATGGACAACGCTCCTCCAGGCCTTCCTGTCCTCTACCATCTTCTGGAGTCCATTTAAGCTCCCGCCTACTGCTTCAGTGACTCCATCCAGCCACCTCATTCTCTGTCATCCCCTTCTTCTGTTGCCCTCAATCTTTCCCAGCATTAGGCCCTTCTCCAGTGAGTCCTTCCTTCTCATTAGGTTGCCAAAGTATTTGAGTTTCAACTTCAGGATCTGGCCTTCTAAAGAACAGTCGGGGTTGATCTCTTCTAGGACTGACTGGTTGGAACACTTTGCAGTCCAAGGGACTCGCAGGAGTCTTCTTCAGCACCATAGTTCAAAGGCCTCAATTCTTTGGCGCTCAGCCTTTCTTATGGTCCAACTTTGCAACTGGAAAATCCATGGCCTTGACTATACACACTTTCATTGGCAGCGTGATGTCTCTGCAGGATAAATTATAAGAACAAAATTGTATAGAAAATGTAGTGAATAGTGTGGTGTATTTAATTTTTTTTTATGGTCTTTCTCCAATATATTTTCTTTTAATCTCTTTATGTAATTTACTGACCATGAAAAGAAATAATGTAATGTTACATAGGTGTAAGTACAAATACAAAATAAATAGCTTTTTGCGTAAACATTTTAAAAAATGAGTGGATTTCTAAAAACCCTAAGATCATTTCAAAAAAAAAATGTTCTATTTCTTTTTTTTATAGTGATTTTCTTATTATTTTGTTATAAAACTTACACAATATATACATTGTTTTGCTAAACATGTAGTCATGAACTTAACAACAGTTCACTTAGTGACTATTCAAAATTACAACGGTTGCAGGATCTTGGGATCACGTGATCACCTTTTGTGACCTTCTGACAAGCAAAGTGAAAGGGGAAGTCAAATTCACTTCACAACTTAATAACTGTCTTACTAACTTCTGCAGTGATTCATCTAACAAGCAAAGAACTGTGTTACTAACAATAGTGTTATTAACAATTGCAGTGATTCACCTAACAACCTATCAGCTATGGCCAGAAAGGTTGTAAAGTGGGACAAAACTCATTTAACAACTGTCTCTCTCAGCAATAGAGATTTTGGGCTGAATTGCGGTCATAATGGAGGACTACCTGTTGTGGTATTTGTACAGTATTGATTAAAAAATGTCACCACTGCAATGTTTAAACAGCTCATATCAATAAGGATACAAAAAAAGAAAGAAATGTTAAATAATCTTAATAATAGTTTCAAATGTCAGTATTAATAAGTGTAAAATTATTTGGCTTTTTTATCCAGAATTGAAAATAACATGAAAAAATTGCTGCAGGTTACATCAAAGTATTTTTTTGTACAATAAAGGTTTTAGTCTGAAGCTGATTACTTAGTTTTAAGATCTCCATTGTTTTGTTACTTAATATTGTTTGTGCATACTGAAAAGGAAAAGATAAACAAAGCAAATTTGACAATGATTAAAATAGCAATAGATAAAAGGAGGAAAAAAAAGGCGTGAGGAAAGAAAATAGTCTTAAGGGAAAAATATTTGGATTGCAATCTAATTATATTAAAGATAATGAGGAGCAGAATCTCATTCTGACAGTTCTGTCTTTTGGTTCTTATTGAAATTGCATTTCCCATCTGTGTCTGTGTACATTTGGGAATGACAACATGGATAGTTCTGTAAGACAAAGGAATGTCGGGAAATAGAACTTGTTTGCCTTGATAAGATAAGCAAATATGATGAAAGGTACATTTTTTATTTGCTATTTTAAAATGATTTTATGTTCTGTAGTCTTCTTTTGCCTTTTATTGTCAGCCCTTGATGCTAAATTATAGCAAACTTTATTTTTACAGATGTTAAATATTTAAAAGAAGAGGATGCAAATCGGAAAACATTTACTGTTAGCAGCACAATGAATTACAGAGCAGATCGTTCTGATGATGGTGCAGTTGTAAGTTGCAGAGTAGATCATGAATCGTTGAATTCCACACCTCAGATAGCAATGCAAGTCCTAGAAATACACTGTAAGTATTACGTATCTGAATTTTATGAATGATGAACTAGTGTGAATATTCTTTATGTTTTGAGATTTTATTCATTATTTGGAGTTTTGGACATTACATTTTCCTTCTATAGTTATAATTTTAAAAATTATTTAAAATATGTGTAACAACACAATGGGGATGTAACATTATTAAATAACTATCACAATATTGTCCATGTCTTGATATTGCTACAATTATCTATTGATTCGTAGATGTCCATAGAAGTTATGTATGGACTCATACAGCTAAAAGCTAATTAGTTCCATGTGACTGTGATACGTGGAAATCATATTCGTGCTGGATGTTTGGATACCTAAATTAGAACATCTCATGAGTCCTGACAAAACATGTCTACTTGGTTTATGCATCCTTTAAATAGCGAACAAATTACAACTTGAAGTCATGAATCCAATACCACCAAAATTATATTTTGATTGAAATAAGATACTAAAATATAGTACAGCATTTCTAAATTTTCAGAAATTGAATAAAACTTGAGGTGAAATGTATTAACATTTTTATACTTCTTTTTTCTTGTCTTTTCAGAAATAAAACATTTGATATATTTTTATTGTTTTAAATTATGGAAAATCACATATCTTGTTTGTTGTTCTGAAAAGTTTTTGTATCTGTTAAAATTATTCAGAAAAACCAATTTGAGTATTTTAGATTGAAACATCAAAATATTAATGGTATTTGTTCTGCCTATTCTTTTTACACCTGACATATTTTTTTTAAATAAACATAATTTTTAATTCCTTTTGACCTTATATATTAAAACTATCAAAATAATAACAGCAAAAAGCTATTGTTTAAAACCCTAGCTTACATTGAATCTGATTATTTTATTTATTTTTTATGTAGGGACTGCTGCATGAAGTGTACTATATACTGTGGCTTATTAGTCAGAATATTTATGTCAACTGTTAGTCTTTATTAATCTCTAGTCTCAATATGCATTATTTTTAACTATTTTAGTTGTCAATATAACTTATCATTATAGATCTATCTGATTAAGAAATTGGAAGTAATTGGAAACTTAACAAAAGAAGATCCAATTCTTTATACTGCCCTGGATTTTTTCTATAGATTTACATAAGGAAACTTATCAGACTTGGAACCTGAAATTTCCAAACTGGTAATTGTGACAAATATTGGTGCTAGATTTGTATGTAGTGTTCCTGATGGAGAAATAACCACAAATTTGTATAAGGGCATTAGAAAAGTTACTTTCAATTTCTTTCCTTATGAGCCCTAGTATGGAATTTGTTGTTTTCATACCTATTGTGCATTAAAACCACATGAACCATCTATTTTTCCATCCAAGATTTTTTTTTCTTGGTTCATTGCAGAAAACTCCATCAGCATGTATGTATATGTACTGTAATTATTTTGCTATATTTATAAATTAAAAAATTACAAAGATACCATAAGACACTCGTGCTGCTCTTCTCAAGCTGCAGATTGTAATACTGAAGCAATTAACTGGACATAAATACTATTGGTGTGGATTAAGAAAACATCTATAAGATTGTGCTGTAAACTAAAGCATACAGTAATTATTTCTCCTCTCCTGAGGTGCAAACTTAATGATTGGATATAAAACATCTGATTCAAATACCCTTATACAGTAAAAACATTTGATACGGCTTTGATTCATGATATTTGTAGAATTTTTGTAATATAATTTGAAAAACTATTAGCAAATTTAGCAATGTGATTATTTTCAATATTTTTTTTATTTTTTAGAAACAGTGGTATTAGCAAAAGATTTACAGTATAGTAGTATATGTAGGTAAAAAAACATTGTTACATTGGTTTTAAAGAAAGATGGCTAGAATCTATTCTGGATCTTCCTACACCATTGTGTACAGTCCTGCTACAGAAAGCTACAGAAAGCAATTTCCAACTATTTGCTATTTCACTTTTGTGTTTAGATATATTGAGAATGCTACAAAAATGATAATGATAGAAGAATCATGAAGGAGCCTATGGACACTAGCTATGGTTTTTCATGATACTATAGAGAAAGAATGTGTACCACATTCTATTTTGGGCTCTTCATTAATTCTATTTCATCTGAGCAGGAATAGAAATTGGCAAGTTTGGGTTGAATAAGTGAGAGAAAAGAGTTATTTGTGTCCTATCTCTCAAATTAAACTTCTCAATAATTTCCCCAAAATGTGTGTTTCAATTTATTCCTTCCTTGATTTTACCTCTATAAGTTAAATTTAAATAATTGTTGCGGTTATTCATTAGCTAACTTGTACTGATATTAAGTTCATCATGGTCATAGAACCTGCATTTAGTGAGGAAAGAAAAGTGGTTTTTAACAGAGAACATTACCAATAGTCTCAGAAGAGATAACACAGTGCAAAGCAGTAATATCAATTGCAACTCTGTTTTATGGATGATAGAAGATACTGTTCACCTCTAGAAAATGTCACATATTTTGTGAAAAATCAGTGGGTTTTACATAGTTTTCACTGCTTACTGCATTTACTTTAATACCAAAAAAAGGAGAAGGCATCTGTTAAAGCAAAAGTGCAAGGCATGAACTAGAATGAACCCAGGTTCCTTCTTCAATGTATACATTATACCAGTGGTGGCGAACCTATGGCACGGGTGCCAGAGGTGGCACTTGGAGCCCTCTCTGTGGGCACACGTGCCGTTGCCCCAGCCTTGCCGCCCCAGCGACTCCCTCACCAACAGCCCTCCTGGAGAAGAGTCACCCCCGAGCGTGGCCCATGCGAGCAGTGCAGCCAAGGACATGGCAGCCAGGCAGTGTAGACAAGACTCTGTCCTCACGCCCCATTGCGCACAGTTGATGCTGCGGGGCGTGGGCAAAGGGTGTGACCGCCATGGCACTGCTGGGCGATCTGCGGCAGGCCCTGGAGGCGGTGAGTGGTCCTGCGGGCAGGCGGAGTGGGGGTGGGGCAGGGGAGAGGCAGGGGGTGGAGCAGGGCTGGGGCCAGGTTTTGGGCACTCGGTCTCTAAAAGGTTCGCCATCACTGCATTATACTGTGCTCTTCATTAAGCATAATTATATAACTATATATCTATAATGCAATAATTTAAAAGGGAATCAGTGACTTGAAAAATACTATAAAATATTGAAGGCATAGATCAATATCTTACTGATTTATTTTATTAAAAGAATGTTGGATTTTTAAGCATAACTAATGAGTTCATTGCTATATTCAAATTTCTTAAGATACAGGCCTTAAGTTAAAACTAAGAAGTAAATTTAGTAATAGGGTATATTACCACATACTAAAGTAAATAACATAAAAATACCTAGTAATTGCCTAATAAACATTGCCTAATAACTATTGTGATAATACTTTTGCAAAAATAATATTTATTTCAGAATATACATTTCCTATTAAAAGTGCAATATCTAGTTGTCATTTATTTTCTCTAGAATACTTTCTCTTCTTTATTTTCTCTCAGCTATCTCTCTGGATGGTTTTCGTCATATAACTAAAATAATATCAATTTCATAGGTTTGTTTCATACAAATTTCAAAAACTAAAGTATATTATTTTATATTTAAAGTATATTATGCATAATATATAATTAATTCAATGCTTATATTTGATTATCATATATTGTATTTTTTTAATACTGTCCAGAAAATTAAGAAAGAAACCACTGAAAAATAAGACTGATTCTATAATGTTATTATTAGGTGGTTAAAAATATTTTTTGCTCTTTTTATTTTCCAGACTTATTCTGGAGTTGGGGTTCAGAAACATTTTTTTGTGAAAAGGCTGAAGATAGAAGAGATAACCCTTATTGTCATTTTTTACTGTGAGCACACTGGCCCACATTAAAAATGACATTCTGTCATTCTGTATATATCTACCCATACACATACATAACACACACATACACATGCTATATACATACATATACATATCTCTCTATATCTATCTATCTATCTATCTATCTATCTATCTATCTATCTATCTATCTATCTATCTATCTATCTATCTACCTATCTATCTATCTTTCCGCTATGTGTTAAAAATGGACAGTGATTTGTATATATATGTGTGTGTGTGTGTGTGTGTGTGTGTGTTTGTATGTATGTATGTATGTATGTATGTATGTATGTATGTATATGTATATGTATATATTAATCACTGTCCATTTTTAACACATAGCGGAAAGAGTCCGCTATGAATTATATTAACACTTTAAATATGCAGACATTGTTATATCATAAAACTTTGAAATTATTTTCAGTTCAGTTTTTGAATAAAATAGTAGAAAGAAAACCAGATATATGAAGAATAAAACATACTAATTGCTCTGAAATACTTACAGGGAAGAATTGCTGATAGTCTGCACAAAAATTAAATAGGAATGTAAATATATTGGCAAATGAGTTTAGCAACGCAATACTACAGCAGGTGCACTCTTGGATATGAAATGTTATGAAAATTATTTTTAAAATCTTAGTCACAAGCACTCGCTGCGTTAGTATGCTATGTCTGAAACATTTACTTTCTTAAGTGAGTTGCAGGTGTTAAAAGTGTGGCTTTTTTTTAGAAAGAGAAAGAAATGTTTCCAGTTTATTACATAATCTACATAGTCCTTACCGTATAAACTTCATTTGGATGAAAGAAGCATAATTTTTATTAGATGAAATATCTGACTACCAAACACATGATAGATATGTCATAAGCCACAAACCAGAATAATAGTTTTTTACAGATATGAGTAACTATAAAAATTGCAAAGTAGTCTTTAAACTCTAACAACAGGACCATGGTTTGAAACCAAACCAAACTACACTTTTCCACCTTTCCTGGTAATAAATTAAAATGAATTAAATAGATGATTATTTTGTCTCCTGACATCTCCATTTAATTACTTGAATTGGCTTCATTTAATAGCCTAACTGTAGTCTGCTTTGTCACAGCATTAGGAAGGGCCTGCAACATCGATATCTAGAATGATCTAGGCCAGTGGTAGTGAACTTATGGCACGGGTGCCAGAGGCGGCACTCAGAGCCCTCTCTGTAGGCACGTGCGCCGTCGCCCCAGTCCTAGGCCCTCAGCTGGGTTTTAGAAAACATTTTCGCTTTAGGCGTCTGCCGCCGTGTGCAAAAAAAAAAAAAGATTCAATCAGTCAATTTCAACTTCTCGCGGGAAAAAAAAAGATCTTGGAAAGTTGGAATTGATTGATTGAACTTTTTAGTCCCACCCAGTCTGCCGTTACCACCGCAGCCACGCCCACCCAATGGGCCACACCACCCAATGGGCCATACCCACCCGGCACTTGACGATGCATAAGTGGGTTTTGGGTTGCAGTTTGGGCATTCAGTCTCTAAAAGGTTCGCCATCACTGACCTAGGCAAAGTCTCATCTTATATATAGCATTTTTGGAAGACAATTTAGCAGATGTTATCTCCCATTTCATAGGAAAGCATTTACCCTCAAGATTTAACAGCATCTCTGCACAGCATCATCTTTGTTGGAAGAAAATGGTCAGATGATTTAATAACAATCTTCCTAACTTATTTTTCAGAACCTTTAGAATTAATTTAAATAAATTCCTAAAATATATCTGTAAATGGCGATTAGCCACATTTGCAAAATATTCAGACATAGTGTGTCCCTCAGTGCCATTTTTAAGGATTCAATAGTTGGCTTAGTTTGTTTACAGGTATGCATTACTGTAGGAAATAAGCTGATAAATTACATGGATGTACTCATGTAATTTATCAAGAATTTTTTTTCATGAATTGCTGTCCAAGTGTTTGGGTCTAAATTTTTAAGAACTTTGACCAATTATCTAGCTCAGTGTGGTTGATAGAAGAGGACATCATAATGTGAATAACTGCTCTGTTGATGCTTATTGTACATTAATGAAAATGACTATTTGAGTAGCTTTTAATCAAAGGTTATACCCTCACACATTTGCTAGTTTTAAACAATATGCAAAATATGCATATCTAGGATTCTAAAATCAGAGAAAAAAATACAGGAAAAGCATGTAAATATTCTATATCGATCATCTATTATTTGTTATATCATTACCTTATTATATCTTATTACCTTATTATATCTTATTACCTTATTATCTGCATACTCCAAAATCACTCATAGTAATATATTGTAATTATCACAATATACATGAAATCAAATACAAGACAATAATCAATTCAATGTAATAGCTCATCTCAATATATTAAATTAGGCATCCAGGTGATCATATCTTAAATCCCAAGGCTCTTCTGAACAGCTCTACACAGAAACAGATTATTCTTGTTCAACACTTCTTCTCCCACAGCTTTTGAAAACTTAGGGAGGTCTTTCAGATCATATACAAGAAAATCTCCTTTTCCTTCCTTCTCTCTCTTTGTTTTTTCCCACAACTATACTTTCTCAATGTCTATAAAATTAAATTTTCACACTCAAGGGCTGTATAGAGGAGAGAACAGAAATATAGTTAACCATTCTCAGAGCATTCAAGTAAACATTCGCAAAGCTGATAACAAAGAGATTAAGGAATTACCTTTTTGAAAGTATCTAATTGAATTTGGCAATTCATATTATTTCTAAGAACTAAATAAAGTGTTTATAATGTGCATTCACACTGTTTAATAATAAGTAAGGCTTTTGTGTGAAGATTAGAATGCAGAAAACAAGATTCTTTTAAATGTATAATTGTAGTGTGTGGGTTATTGTTCCATCTTTCAATATTCTTCATTTTTACAGGACCATTCACCTGGTTTAATTTCTGTAACTATCATATGACTCTCAAACACTACATCTTACCACAGTTATAACTATTCCAAGTAAATTGTTTCAGGACTAGAATGCTGGTTGCATTCATTTCATATAGTTTATTCTTCACCTGCTACATAGTTTGGTTTTGAACATAGTTTCCTATTTTATGTCTCCGGTAAGGAGAAGGGCGGGATATAAATTGAATGAATGAATAAATAAATAAATAAATAAATAAATAAATAAATAAATAAATAAATAAATAAATAAATGAATGTAAATAACTACATTACTTCATTGTTTTAGTTAGAATGCAATTTTACTTGTACTTTATTTTGAGAAATGAAATTTGTTTATATTTGCTGCATTTTTATTAGCTTTATATATTAATTGCACAATTTCAAGACAATGTATGGCTTCTATTACTGTATAGGAGCTATTTGAATAACCTCTACAACTGCCATTTATCATGAGAATACAGAGTATTATGATAAATATGGTCACTTAAAATGAATGGTGTTTTAGTGTCCATTCAGCCTGATAGACATAACTGAGAATATTGATGTACATCACCACACTGTTCCCAAGGCTGCTTTTCCTGAGTCGTGTTAATTACCTTTTGAAAGAAATTCTTCAGTGTAGCTTGAGTAGCACCAAAATGGTAGCATGTCATTCTTATGAGCACCACACTACAAGTACAGAATACATGTAGCATCTCAACTTGTTTGAAGCCTTAAGGGTATTGTTTGCAATGCATTTGTATAATATGATTTGATGAACAGGCCATTCATCTAATCCAATTATTAACATAAAAGTATCCTCTCAGAAAGATGAGAATGATTAGATATTTTTCCTCCATTTCCTGAAGCTTAGGAGTTTACCATATTTTGCCTAATGCAAAGCCAGTCATGTTGAACCTTTGATGGGAAAGCCATATAATCTGTGACCATGTCAAATATAGGTTAAGAAGGAAAAGATAAAAATGTATTGATGCATACCTTGTTTCTGCATAATTTCCATTCTTTTTCCACATTGCAAAACAAAAATACATTTTATCTAAATTTCTTTACAAATTGTTCGTTGAATATGTTTGCATTTGATGAACATTTTGTCTTAACTCCTTTCATATTCTCAAAACATGTACTAAGCACTATTAGCCTAATATTTTCAGTATAATCTTTTAGATTCTAATCCAAGATTTCACCACTGCCAGGCTTCTACATAATTACATATGTTCAAGCATCAAGCCCTTTTCAGGCATCAATAAAATATGCATGAAAGGGGTACTAGGAATGGATGGAGCAGATATTGCTGAGTGACTGGAATCAAGCATTTTGGTTATAGATCTCTCTAATAAAGCCAGCCATGTGTATATGAACATAAACCGATGGGCTAACTAAATACTGTTTTTGTAGTTTAGCTGGTAAACAGGTCAAAGCAAGGTCATTGCAAGAAGTGGATTTTACTACAATGAATAGTGCACAAAACTAACGAAAGCTATGCTTCCATATGAAAGTATTCAGAAGCTGTGAAAGAGATATCCCTAATTTAAAAAATGAATATCAAATACAAAATCAAAAGAACAATAATAAGTTTTAGATATATTACTAGTACTTCAATTAAGCTATATGTTATGTTTGTCATTTGTGGTTTTGAAATTTCATGTACAATGTATTAATGAAAGTCCACTGGTTTTGAAATGAACAGCAAAATTTCCACAGGAAGAGAGATGATGCAGGAAATAATTATAGCTGACATAACAAGGCTAGGACTGTTCATGTTCCAACCTGTCATTAGGTCAAATTTACTGTTGCATCGCTGCCTACCTTGTGAATGTAAAATATTCTGTAAGATCTACTTTAGACCATACTTTTCTCTGTATATCTTACTATCATATTGTAATGATCTCTAGATCCCATATAGCCGTTCTCTGTTCTTAAACACTAAAAATATTATTTCATTGTACAGATTCATACAACCACCTGAATTCAGTATCATAGCTTAAATAAGTTCCAAGGTTACCTCATCCACAAGTGAATCTGATGTTGCTTTCATAATTTGCACAGTACAATTTTAATCTGATTTTATAAATATTATTTTTTCTAGATATTCCTTCCGTTAAAATAATACCTTCTACACTGTGGCCAGAAGAAGGACTATCTATAACTTTGATTTGTGAATCCAAAGGAAAACCATTGTAAGTGATTTAACAAGCGACGTGTTTTTGTTATTTTCTTTATTCTCCTTTGATTGCAGCTTCTGACTGCAAAGCTGTACTGTTTTTCTTTTGTCCTGGGGTGTAAAATGATCTCTACTACAGAAAATCCCTTGAAGCATGTCTTCATTAAATGTCTATGGAAGACTGGTCTTTTACTTTGTCATTTATTTTAGTCTTGGGAAAGGATTCCTGCTGTGCATTTTTTTAAAGAAAGCTATTTCTACCTGAAAGAATTGCAGTCTTATTTGCTGTTCATATCATCAGACGGATAGGTACATATTCTCAAAGTAAAGTCTCACATCTGATGAAAAGCTTCTACAATCAACACTTTTTTAACTAAAGTGTTGATCCTCTGTTTCTTTCAGTTGTCATTTACATGGTAATTGGAAATTTAGTGATGTATGCAAATGTTTTTTCAAGTATTCCAATTTTAAAATAGCATTAAGAGAGTGAAGGTGAATATGTTTGAAGTTAACCATGAATGTTTATTTCTTTACAAACAAATGTTAAATTCATTCTGAATATATTTTAAAATTGATTATAATTTACTACTAAGTAAATATGAACAGTATTATATCCACCTACCATTGTGAGAAATAATTCAAATGATCACGTTCCACTTCTCAGTATTATGTTAGATGCTCTCAACACACATGCTTTTTAATTTGTTTAGTTATGTTTGCATACTACACTTCAGGCAAGGTATTGCCAAGTCTGGGACTTGTATTTCTACAAAGAATATCGATGGAGTAACCAATCTTGAAATTTGGATGGAAGAATTTGCTGTAAGTGTTAGGGAGACATGTATATATCCTGGCTGTTTTTCTAAAGAATACACTATTAGCAGTCCAGTTTTTCTTACTCAGAAAGTGGTCTATTTACGATTAATTTGCTATTCTGCTCCCACTTCAATAGGAAGACAACAAAGTAACACAAGCAACAATGATTTTTTACCAGTCAATTATATTATCACAATATACTTTTGAAGACAACTTAAAACCTGCAGTCTATTTATTAGATTTATTTATTCAGATTTGCACATAACACTAGTGCTGAAAGCTCCGCATTGATTTGTCAGGTACCTTTCCGAGGGCTAGTTTTTAAATTTAAAAGCCCCATACAGTGGATATAAAAAGTCTACATATCCTGTTAAAATGCCAGGTTTTGAGACGTAAAAAAAAAAAATCAGATCAAGATAATTTACTTTAGAACTTTTTCCACCTTTAATATACATAAGCTGTACAATTCAATTGAAAGACAATCTAAAATCTTTTAGAGGACAAAATAACAAAAAGTGTATAATAATATGGTTGCATAACCCTTAAAATAATACTTTGTGGAACATCTTTTGATTTTATGACAGCATTCAATCTTTTGGGGAAGAAGCCTATCAGCAGGAAGCATCTTGCCCTGTGAATCCTTTCCCGCTTTTCCTTACAAAAGCACTCCAAATCTGTCAGATTGTAAGGGCATCCTGTCACAGCCCTTTTCAGGTTACCTCACAGATTTTCAATTGGATTTGCATCCTGGCTCTCACCTGGACAATTCCAAAACTTTGGTCTTCTTCTGGTGAAGTAATTCTTTTCTTGAATTGGGTCATTGTATTAAAAAGTGAAATTTATCTTCATCTTCATCAGATTAACAAAGGCCTGAAGGTTTTGTCCAAAATTAATTAATATTTGGAACTGTTTATTATTCCCTCCATTTTGACTAAAACTGCAGTTCTAACTGAAGAAAAGCAACCCCAAGGCATAATGCTGTCACCATCATGCTTTACTGTGGGTATAGTGTGCTTTTGATAATGCACAGTGTTGTTTTTGTGCCAAACGTACTTTTTGGAATCGTGGGCAAAAAGTTCGCCCTTGGTCTCATCACATTTTTTTCAACGTTTTTGTCAGACTTGATGTAGATTTTTGCAAAATGTAGATTTTTGGATGTTGTAAGAAAAGGCTTCCATCTTGCCACCTACCTCACAACTCAGACATACCCCATGTAGTACACAACCAGTAGTTGCCAGAAATTCCTGCAGCTCGTTTAATGTTGTTGTAAAAATCTTGGTAACCTCCCAGACCTTCTTGGGTTTTTTTAATCAATTTTAAAGGGACATCCAGTTTTTGACAATGTCACTGTTCCATTTTTTCTACACTTGTTGATGACTATCTTCACTATATTTCATGGTATATCCAGTGCCTTGTAAATTGTTTTGTACCTTTCTCCTGAATAATACTTTCCAACAGTGAAATCCCTTTTATGCTTTGTAAGCTCTTTGCAGACTATGGCTTTTGCTGTAAGAGGCAACTGAGTAAATGTCTGAAAAATCCTACTACAATAGCTGAGCTTTACATGGCCTTGATCAGTCATTTAATTGATGGTAAATGTATACCATCAGTTTGAATATAATTGGTTAATTCTGAACAGAGTCACAACATAATAACTATAATCTTAAAAATTCTCAAAACTAGTCAAGCCAACTGCAGACCTAATTCCTGTGGGGGGGGGAATATTTTAATTGTAATTTTGAGATGTAATTATCGCAGTGACCTTTTAAGGCAAACTACCATAAAAATTGGCTTTTTTAATTATGAAGTTAGAAGAAAAAGTTAATTATAAAACTTGTCTCCAAAAAGATTGGAGATAGGGATTTTCTTTGGTTCTGATTTAGCATCTGGGAAAAAAAAAGAAACTAAAATGGATGCTGGAAAGATGGTAAGACAGTGGTGGCGAACCTTTTAGAGACCGGGTGCCCAAACTACAACCCAAAACCCACTTATGTATCGCCGGGTGAGCGTGGCTTGCTGGATGGGCATGGCCCACTGGATGGGCGTGGCTCCTGCCACTGCCCCCACCCCCACACGACACCTTTTTTCCAGCTCCGACACATCACTTCCTCTGCTGCTGTGTGGGACTGAAAATAAAGTTCAATCAAGCAATTCCAACTTGCGAGATCTTTTTTTTTCCCATGAGAAGTTGAAATTGATTGATTGAACCTTTTTTTTTTTTGCACACGGCGGCGGAGGCCTAGGACTGGGGTGACAGTGTGCATGCCCACAGAGAAGGCTCTGCGTGCCATGGGTTCGCCACCACAATGGTAAGAGAATGATGTATTGACCTTGACATATGCTGTTGCAAAACAATGGATAGGACCATCTTTACATCAAGATCATAGGCTTGTACAGAAGTTTCATCAAAATGACAAAAGTGTGATTTAGAGAAAGGCAAAGGAGTGTAGAAGCCATAAGCAGATAACAGACAGTAAATATCTCAGTCCTGGACAAAATAAACATGCCTTAATTCTGCACTATAGGTGGGGCAGAGAAAAGCTCTACAAGTTTCCAAACTTCTGTTATTACATCCTACAACAATAAAATCAAGTTGCAGGAATTCCTGCAATATCTTTTTCTTGGTTTGCCCTACCTTGAAAGGTCAGATATGTTGCAAGATCACAATGCAAGTTTTACCATTAGTATTTGCATAGAGCAGAGGTCTTCTAACTTGGCCCTTTTATGACTTGTAGACTTCAACTTCCAGAATTCCTCAGCCAGTGTGCCTGGCTGAGGAATTCTGGGAGTTGAAGTCCACAAGTCATAAAAGGGCCAAGTTTGAAGACCCCTGGCATAGAGTGTCACAATGGAAGTGCAAAAGGGTAGAGTTCATGTTGTCTCCCCTTCCCCTTGCCTCCACAACCATAAACTGAATAAATCTATAAAGAAAAGAAAACAGGAAAAAAGTTCCCTAACCTTTGCAAGTAGATTTGGAATATTAAAAAGTTGTATTTGAAATCTGATATTTTTTAATTGCAAGGCTACTTATATTTCACCAATAACTCTTTTAAAATATACTATTCTAGAATTTGTAATGCTCTACAACAGAGGTGTCAAACTCACAATGTCATGTGCCATGTCGCGATATATCACGACTTTTTTCCAATGGGAGGGTTTTATCATGATGCATCTGGCCTGCAGACCGGCAGTTTGACACTCCTGCTCTACAAGCTAACGAGATCAGGTGCATATGTAATCTAGCAACAATAAAGATATATTGAAAGACAAACCATTTCTAGTAGGAAATGTGTTTATACCTTACATTGAAATGTCACAGACCTTATTGGAATACTAGTAGATAAACAACCTAAAAGCCATTACCATATGTGACTACATAGAAAAACTATTGAGATCTGTAAAGACGAAGCAGTTTGAAAATAAAAAAAATATGGTTCCCAGTTTTATGCCACACCAAGAATATACTGGTCTTAACTAATCAAAAAGTATTTTCAGCAGCTTCAGCAACAAGAACACCTCACAGATTTCTGCTCAAAGACAAGCCATGAAATACTTCAAAATAGACCAATTAGAAGTCTACCCATGCAAAGAATCAATCAGCAACCTAGTTCAGGGACAAGATAATCAGGAACTGGTTCTCTTGGAATTTCATCAAAATGGACTAATCAGAAATTTGCCCAGCTTTCTTGGACTCCCATGACATAGATCAATGAAAGATCAGTTTGCCAGGTTCAAATGCAATACAATATAGTTAATTTGTCTTCAGTTGCCTGTAAGCTACCAAGAAATACACTAAAAGTAAACTCACTCTGTCTCTGAGGTCAACTGCTGGAAGAACATCAGGACACTGGAAAACTAGATAACAGCTATTCATCTGATAGGTCCTCACTTTTGAAATCATCTGGAGTTCCAGAGTACAATAATGCAAACTTAGAGCTAGTCAGAATATGCTGTTCTTATAAAGCTGTTTATCTTGGATGTCATTTAAAAAAATATACAAAATATATATTCTAGCTCCCTTCATTTTCTTCAGAATTCTTCAAATATCCAGCTGGAGTTTCTGAGGTATCATAGTAATCCAGCATTGGAGAACTATAATAAATACCTGCATAGAAATTATGAGTTTGAAAATCACTATCTTAGAAAAAAGATTCAAGCAAAATAGTGTGGTTTTCAAATGAATTTTCAAATTAAAACAAGAAATAATAACTTCTACATAATAAAGGAAACACCCCTAAATGTAGGTTGGTTATGCAGTACATCTTTTTTAAGGATATTCAAAAATTTCAGTCTTGTTAATGGCCAACTAATGTCATATAGTGCTGCTTAGTGATTTAATTAAGGAACAGAAGGAGATTAAGCATTAATGATTTCAAGAGTTCCTATGCCAGTATATAGACTTCTTATCCATCGCAATGGAGAGTGTTGGCAGGAAGTTCAAATTCATTTCCCAACTTTTAGATCTTTCCTGCCAATGTGTCAGATTTATAAGCCGAGAAGATTCTGGAGATAACAAGATAAATCAAACCACTAAATAAAATAGGTTAAAACTTGGGATATAAAAAGCACGATAGTACAGAAATATATTTCCTTAATACTAACTGCTAACAGGGCAGGTGCTAAGAGTCTTCCATAAGTAGGAATATATATAGATTTTTTTTACCTGTTTCGTTTAATCTTAAACCAAATACAATAATCAAAAGTTTGCCAATCTAAAAGTTAATATGAGAAAAAATGAATACATGACAAAAAATCTTCTGCAATCAAGATCTCAACTTAGTTCATTCATGCTAGGAATTCAATATTTTAAGAAAGAGAAGGAATCTGTTTATTTTTGATCTGATCAACAAATTATCACGGTTAATATAAATAACTATTAAGGTCAAACATCACACATAAAGAAAAATATAAAGGACATGCATACATTTTATATTTACTACATCAGGGGTGTCAAACTCGCAACATCATGTGACGTGTTGCGATGTATCACAACTTTTTTTCCATTGCCAGCAATGGGGTGGGTGCGGTTTCGGCATGACACATCTGGCCTGTGGGCCAGCAATTTGACACCCCTGTACTACTTTGAGTACATTATATTGTCTATGGTGACATTCAGTGCAATAAGCTAATTTCTATTCCATGAAAAGTATGTGTAATCAGCAAAATAGAAGACACATTTTTGAAAAAGAAGAAAAAAGCTGCACAATTTTTCTTGGATGTGAAAAACGCCTTTAACTATTTGCAGCAACACTTCATGTTGTAGTACCAAATGAAATGAACCTCAGAGAGGTATTTCTAGCTTGTGTTAAAAGCATGTATCTATGGCAAAAGCAAAGATTATAGCTATAGTCATAATTTCTAATCAACATTTTCAAATCAATAAGAGAACAAAGAAGGATGTCTATTCTCTCCTTTACTATTTATCATTGTGCTGGAAATACTTGCAGAAAAAAATGATAAAGTGATAAATAACAGGTTTCAAAATTTGTGGAGAGAAATATAAGCTTAAAAACCATGTGGATAATGCAATATTAAGTATAATAGAACCACAAAATAAAATTTAATGTAAATAATTCATAATTATGCACAATATTTTGGATATAAAGTTAATGTTCAGAAAACAAAAATATTTACAATATTTTTAATTAATGAAGATTTTGTGTTTTTTGGGGGTTTTTTGCAAGAAGAATCGGGCTATCAGTTCACTCAGTGGGATATCTTGGTTTGCACCTGACAATCAAGAAACATCAAAATAATTATGTTAATTTATGGCAAGAGATTAAGAGGAACCTTTAAAGGTCGAAGAATATAAGATTATTTTTGTTAAGAAAAAATGCAATTATGGAAATAAATGTACAAATCCAAATTTACTATTTATTTTAAATGACACCAATTCAAATTTCAGACAGAATCTTACAAGAATAGCAAGAACCTAATGCCACATTCACATGGAACATTAAATTAAAAAATCCTGCAAAATTCCAAACAGAAAAGGTAGCCTTGCTCTTCCATACTTTAAATTGTACCATAAAGCAGGCTGCCTACCTGGATAACTGATAGCAGAATGGCAAACTTGGAAGGAGTTAACTTGGCCAATGGACTTCATAGATATACAAATCAAGATAAGAACTTAAAAGGAGATAATATTAGACCAAATCCAATAATAGAATAAAATTCCACAAACATAATAATATGTCTGACAGGTTCAGTTCTAGCTTCTTCAATGTTTTTCATGTGAGAGGTAGTTATAGCAAGAAAAATGTAATTACGTATGCAAATATAGTTCAATCAGATTCTATTAATAGGTTAAAAACACAGCAAGATTACTAAGTGAATGCTTCAATACACCATAGGTGATATATTTACAAATCATTGGAAAGATAAATCATATCTCAAGAAGAAAGGGGAATATTAACAAATAAACAGAATTTGAAAGTATAAAACCAACACCATCTATAAATTTTTATATAGGTATGACACAGAGGCAGAACAAACAAAAAAAATGTAAAATGGATGCAAACCTTAGTTACCACATAACAATGGAAAGAATTGTGGACTAAAGCTATATATTGTACATCAAATTTAACTTTAAAAAATTACAAAATGTTTTACAGACTGTATATAGCTCTATCGGTAATATCTAAAATACAGAAATTATACATCAATATATAAGGGAAACGTCATGAAATAGAATAAATATTTGATCACATGTAGTGAACATGCAACTCACCCCCAATACACTGGAAATATATACATAATATAATGCAAAAATATCTTAGAATTTGAATTTGAAAGGAAACCACAACTTTTCCTACTAGGTATAATCTCATAAAAAATAACAAGAAGCAAAATAATTTAATGAGTAGGAGCTGAGAATTCCAAATGACCCCCAATTTGACCATCAGTCTTGAGTAGGGATCTCCAAGACTAAATATGAAAAATCCCCAGATTTGTGAAGCCCAAACTGATAACTGGATCCGGCAGCAATGGATAACTTTCCCCAGTAATGTTGAAGTTTATGTACATGTTAAATGGGGAAGAGAACTCTCACCACACAAATAAGTACCAAAGGTACAATCTCTAACCCCCATAGCACCAACTGGAACTGGTCTTTGAGAAAGGAGAAAAACTGCCATAATATAGTGCCTCCAATTCTCAGATATCATAATTGGCCCGCAAAGATACCATAGTTGAGGGCTTCAAAGTTAACTAAGAGATGAAGGTAATCAAAGATGGATACATCGCCTCCATCCCAGCTTCACTTCAAAGGTCTTCAGCAAGTACAACAATGCCTGTCTGTACTAATCACTGACCTGGGGTAAAAAAAACCCCCAGTTTCCTGCACAATCCTCTGCAACTATAGTCTTGACGACCTTCTCAACAGACTTCCTGAATAAAGGCAAATTTGAGACGAATTGATAATTATAAAAATGTGTTGGATCCATCTACTGTTTCTTGGGGGAGGGGGGGAACGCACTACCATCTTTAATGCTAAAACAACTATGCTCTCTCTTAAAGGAGCCAGCCTCATTGCATGGACTCAAGCAACTGGTCACCGCCCAGGCAACCTGAACAACTGTTAATGTACAATGTAGTTGTACATAATGTAATGTAAACAAATGTATAACAGCTACAAGAACACATAATTCCTGACCAGCACTTTCTGTTTTTAAACTGTCTCACATATACTCTGGGATGATGCTGATTTAATAATTTACTGTAATACTTAAAATGTTGCTTTTAGTAGATTTTTATTTCAAGGCCAGCATCTTACCACTATGCCAAACTATCTCTCATGTTAAAATGATTTGGATTTTAAATAATACTTGATATGGAAAGGCAGATGTGTTCTCCTACTATCCAGATTGTTATGACCATGATGCTTTTTTTTTCAAGGAAACTATCCCCAAGTTCTTTTTTCCTTGTCGTTTGCTTTATTGAAACTCTGATTTTGTTTCAACAACAATTAATACTCAAGACAATAAGGAAATAAGACTCAGGTAACCATGACAACTAGGGGGAAATAAAGTAGTATTCCTATTCATGTTTACTTAAAAGGAGGTGATGTGAGTGGGTATGGGTTTAGTGTAAAATCAAAAAATAAGAAAGATCAAGCATATACTGTACACTTTTTTCCAGAATGCCTTCTCATTTCCTAAGAAATAGAAATCTGGGACAACAGTCTATATCGGGCTGGGTGGGCTTAATTCCATTGTTCTTGACTGGTAGGAGATATAGATAGAAATATAAAAAAGTGAATAAATCAATTAAGAACTGAACCTTCTATCATCTTCAAACTATGACTAATATAGGCTTTACCACAGTCACACCAAATCATCTTACTTCCCTTTCCATCTTCTATCCAGGCTTGTAGAAAATTGATAAGGGCATAAAACATGGGCTTAAAAAAGAAGCTTAATAATTTAAGACTTACCACATTAAATTGTTCCCATACTATAGAATGTAAGAAATTCATACACCCTTGAATTTGCTGACCAAAATTAGTGTATGACTACTTATTTTTACTCCTGTTTTCTTCTTGTTTTAACTTTGGACAAAGTTCCTAGCTTGTCTTGCCCTGATTTCTTGACTGCTGGCTAATTTCCTGATTTCCTGGCATATGACTACATTCCCTATGCAGCATGCCACTGATTTATCTTTTTGATCTGATGCTCAAGTCAGCTTGATGTCATTCATGATTCATTTGGGATACTGGGCTGTTTGCCTGGCTTTTGCTATTTTTGGATTGTTAGCATTTATCTTTAGAAAATTAAGACTTTTTTAAAAAAAAATCTTTTAAAATTAATAAATGAATCAGTCTTATGTTGGAAGATTAAAAAGCTTCAAACACAAAATGCAGAATGAGTTTAGATGAATCCAGTTTGGGAATATTGCTTTATGTGGCTGTTTATATGAGGTGATTTGGCACTTTGGCATAACTTGCCATCCCTGAATGGCAGTTCCTTTTCCCACATTGCATTTGCACTAGTCAGCGTTTTAATTATCCTCACATTTAAAAGCAATTTGCAATATAATCAGGAGGAATAAAGGGACGGTTATAGTTTAGATTTTAGGTTAGTGTTTCCTTTACAAGCATGCTAGTACCCTAAAGGACATATGTAGCAATCAATGCCTTCCTTTTATATTTATTAGCAGATTTAATAAATAAAAATTCTATAGGATTCTAAAGTTTCTCTTCTTAAAATATGTGAACAATGGTTACTAAATCTATTAGCATATACTGTATATGTTCCAAAAATATGCAAATGTAAGCTGTATCGAGATAATGAAACATTCAAGTGAGTGCATCTAATGGTGGTTACAAATTACTGGAATTAATTGAGAGCTGTGTTGTTAATGCTAATGAAATACAGTTGGGGATATTAATATATTCCATTTTTGTTCAATAATTCTGTTTCTGCAGATGAAGGGATATAATGTAGTGAGGTATCAGAAAAAAACACCTTTATTTTCTTTCTTGAATCTTACCTCATCAGTGTTCTCATTCTTCTTCTATCTGAGCTCTGTAAGATTTTGTAAGATAAAACTGCACTATAAAATTGCGGAGACCTCAACTGCTATTTGTAGTCATGTCACAATTTCATATATTGTATCAGTATCACCTTTTTTAACCTTTTCCAGGCATAAAAATAAGAAAACATGTATAATACTTTAAAATAATGTAGGACATTTCTTGTAGTTTTAAAATAGTTTGCCTTTTCATTATTTAGTATTCACAACATATATATGTTTGATAAATTAACCTATATATTTATTTTTAGATCTCACTGAAATGTGCAAAGAAGCCGTTAAGATGAGAAATTATGAGTGAACTGAAGATGAGAAAATATGTATCTTACGAAGTTGGTTTTAAATCATTAGAGATTTTTGTCTGCTAAATTTAGTACCTATTCTTCTATACCTTAGGAGAAATAAGTTAAGTCAGCGTTTTAGCAGAAATGCACAGAGTTTGAACATAAATGTTTTCTGCTAAATTACATGTGCAAAATTGGCTTCAAAGCTCATCTGTTTGCTAGATAAGAATTTCCCTTGGGCTTCTAGCTTTGGGTTTGGAGGTTAGCCAGAGGACAGAATAATCAGACTCAGCACAGGTAAAATAATAAATGAAGTATTGAAACACTTACTTTATCCAGAAAATGCTTCTTTGCAGTTTGAAATACTGTTATATTTGGAATGCATTTATTTTTCCCCTCTCAAAATGAATTTTGCACTGTTTTAAAATATTTTTTTCATAAGAGAAAAAAAAAATATTTCCAAGAAATCTTGAACATTATTAATCTTCTGATATCATATTTTCCCCAAATTACATTATTCATGTGTGGAGGTGTGTGTGTGTGTGTGATTAATGTAAATTGGGGGAAAATATGATATCAGAAGATTAATAGTATTTAAGATTTCTTGAAAATATTTTTTCTCTTATGAAAAAAATATTTTAAAACAGTGTAAATTACATTATTCATGTTTGTGTGTGTGTGCACACACATGAATAATGCAATTATTAGAATTAGAAATAACAGCATATTTTCTGCAAGACCATGTCTATACTGTGTTGCACTTATACTCTATTCTCTAGTTGTGTTGTCTCTGGCAGTATAGTTTTATCTATATTTACTTAGAAATTGAGTGTATTACCAGGTAAAATGGTTTGGGATATGCCTATACATGAGGGATGGACATCTTTTGGTGGCTGAGCACTGTGTTGAGATAGAAGTTAAAGCTTGTAGAATATAAAGCAATGAGTTGGTAGAGAAAAATGTAAAATGGGAAAGTTTCACCATGCATAAAGCTACTAGTATAGTAGTACTACACTACTACTATAGTTGTGTCAGGACCGCCAAAACATTTCAAAGTTGAAAGGATTGAACAGTGACATTACCATTGCCCAGGGAATGCCCAGTTGGAGGCTCCTTTCATTGCCCCATTAAGTTGTCCACTAACATAGTACCCATCTATCTACTTGCATCTATCTACATTTTCAAATTGCTGGGTCAGCAGGAGCTGGAGCATGTGACAGGAGCTCACTCCACCCTGTGCAGCAACAGGGCCATGAACTCAAACCTGCCAATACTCAGCCCAGTGTCCTAACCTCATGAGTCACTGTGTTCCTAAAATGCATATAGTTGAGGCCAGGCTTTTCTTTTTCTCATAGTTTGGAAAAATATTTACTTTTATTAATTTACTATATTTTTTTATTTAGAAAGAGAAGAAAACTTGTCTTATTGGCACCAAATAGCGTTATTAAAATTTGGAAATACTGCCCTAAGGGAGAATCTATTGATCATAGTCTATGTGCCACACATGGCTTGTGAGCTGTAGAAGTGAATTTCCACTTGGAGTTCTTCGTGTCCTGCTTTTTTATTTGTTTGTTTGGTTTGGTTTGGTTTGACCATGCACAGGAATGCACTGTTATCTCCCAAATAAAGCAAAATTTAAAAGAGAGAAGACATAACTAAACATAGAACATTGAATCAAATAATTTGTGTTTATATTCCAGATACATTGTTATACTTTATATTTAAAATATAATTTGGGTTATTTGTAATGCTTCATGAGAAAAATATCTGGAAAAAAAGAAGGGGACTGTTACTCATCATTTTTGAAGGTACTCGTATTTGAACATTGAGCCATAAACAAAGAAGCCTGAACTCTGAAGCAAATAAACATAAAGCATATCTGAAAGATTACTTGGGTACTAAAAATTGATTTCTTGTAATCTTGGATTATACATGTAAATAAAAAATTAATGTTAGCTAGATTATATGTGTTATATTGCTTTAAAGGAGTTATTTTATCCTGTTGTTAAACTATGAACCTGATTTTTATACTAAAGTACTTGTTTTCTACTATTTTGATGGTTGTATTGTGCTTAGATGTATCTTCTCCCGAAATCATGGTTTTTTTAATTTATCTTTTTTTTTTTAACGATTGTATTCTGTCAAGAGTCATGTTTAGTGCAATGGGCAGCTATATAAACATGTTAAATAAATAATAAATTAATAAATAGTGACACATAATAGTACATGATGTAACATGGATACAATGTCTGGTTTCATTCATTCCTCTTAACTCCGTTTACAAGGGTTTTTCTGGCTACATGTGTTCTTCAAAAAAACCACTAAAATTAATTATGAACAAAATGAAATAGTAAAGTTCCTATTTTACACATTGTTTCTGAAAAAGTAGTAACATTTCAATATAAAAATATGGACAAATGTACAATTTAAAATATCTTTTTTTCTTTGTACTTTGTACTGGGAGTATTGAGTTCATTTAAAAAGCTATATCTGAATATTTATTTATAATAACATTTGAAGAATGTGAATGATCAATATAAAATGCATTTCCAGTGTCAACATTGCTTGAAAGCACTAAAGACTAAGATTGTTGGAAGAAATGAATATAAAATTGATTTATTTGATCAAGAATAAAATAGATGGATTGTTATTTCTGATACTAAATAGATTTTTGCTGATAAAAAGACTAAAATGATGGTGCTTTATGGATTTGTTTATAGATAAGAGATGGGATATGGGAAGAAGACATCATTTGTTGTAATTTAACAGAAGTGAAAAGTTACCAATATTGTTTATACTTGTGATGAAGGTTGGGAGCATGTCTTTATATATTCCTTTTAATTTTTTTTAATTATAGTCCTTCCTTCCTTCCTTCCTTCCTTCCTTCCTTCCTTCCTTCCTTCCTTCCTTCCTTCCTTCCTTCCTTCCTTTCTTTCTTTCTTTCTTTCTTTTTTTTTCTTTCCTTATGTCTTTCCTATTTTTTGCTTTGCACCTTTTACTATTTCTTTATATTTTTCTCTTTCTTTTAATTTTTATTGTTGTAATTATAATCTTTTAAAAATTACTTGAAAAAATAACATTCCTAATGCATTGTACAATGATAGACAATCTCTAACAATGAAAGATATTCAGTTCTTTTAATTTTAGAATAAATTACAGAACAATCCGACTGGAACAAAAGGTGATCTATCATACATATAGACCCACAGGAACATCCAGAGCTGCAAATGATCAGAATGGGGGGTGGAGAGTATTGAACTGTTATTAGATTTTTCTTCCAAGTAATTCATTTTTTTAAATTTTTCCTCTGTCACTGAAATTTGGGATATTAAAGCAATTATGCCCGCTGTAGTCTTCATGTGGACAGAAAAACTTTAGACGCTCAGAATTCAAACAATAAGTGAAATCTGTCCTTGTGCTTTCAACGATTAACAAGGGTATTGATATTGGTGCTTTGTATCTATCAAGCTTTCAAGATTCAACTGGCCTTAAAGATAGATGTGCAGTAATTTTACCAAACATCCTATGGCTGAGAGTGACTAGCTTATGGTCATCTAGCTGGCTTTGTGCCTTGTTTCTATCTGGGTGCCTTAACCACTACTCAGAATGGCTCTCTTTTTGCTCTTATACTTGCTGCATAAAGAATCTCTGTTGGGTTAATTCAGTATATATTCCTTTTTTATAAATATTTAGTTGATTTCTATCCTGCCTTTATAAGTAACTCAATACTCCTTCCTCCTCCTATTTTCCTCTCAACAATTCTATGAGGTGGATTGGATTGAGAGAGAATGACTTGCCAAAAGTCACACAGATGAATGATTTTCATGCCTAAGGTGGAACTAAAACTTAAAGTCCAACACCTTAACAACTATACCATGTATGCTATAATAATAATAATAATAATAATAATAATAATAATAATAATAATAATAATAATAATAATAATAATAATAATAATAATATGTATTATCATGTATTTTTATAGACCAGATCCAGTTTTATGGACAAAGGATGGTGGAGAATTACCAGATCCAGAAAGAATGGTTGTCAATGGTAGGGAGCTACACATTAATCCCTTAAATAGAACGGACAATGGTACTTACAGATGTGAAGCAGAAAATTCTATTGGCCTAAACAGTGCAGAGTATGTTCTTATTATACATGGTGAGTACTTTATTACTGATGTGATATTGTGTATTTACATCTGCTGTAATAAATTTTATTTATACTATTTAAAAATGTTTTTACCTTACTTTCTAAAATTTATGCTGGTTGTGTTGTAAACTTGAAAAAATATTAAATGTTGTTTGGAACTGATGAGTATATGTGTATGTAACAGAGAGGGATAGAATATATTGTTGATGGAAGTTGTTTTCATACATTAAATGACTGAGACAAAAAAATCATAAACAGAATTTGTCATTTAGGCTCTCAAGTTCTGCTCCATTGACTGCAGAAATCCAAATTCAAGTATCCAAGTATCCAAGACAGATGACTATCTAGTGGGTGCTTAAACAGGGCCAGTGAAGGAGACCTAATTGTAACTTCTGAACAAAATATAAATTAGTGTTTCGAATGGGATGTCTTCAAATGGCAAAGTAAAACAAATTGCAAAAGTACTATTTATTGATGAGACGTTTTATATTGAAAATGATCATGGAATCTGTTTGCTTTCCTATGATATTATAATCTATAGCTGAACATTTCAAATTCTATTTAATCAGGGTTTAATTTTTAATTTAAAAAAAGAATTTAGATCTTTATAAAACAATGCTTCTGTATTTAGAAAAAAAGAGTGCAGAAAACAAGCAACATATACAAAATATGCAATGTTCATGCTTTCAGATAATATTTTATCTGAAATATATATGAGTCACTGCAGACTCATATGTATTCTTTATTTTTCAGAATAATTTTATGTATGTAGGAAAAGTGTGAAATAAATTTTATCAATAGTTATTGCATCAGTTGATTCAAGATTACCAACTACTGTACATTGCAGCTAAGTATATATGCTTTTTAATTAGTCAGTAGTGGTTCTGTTGTTGAAACTATAATTTGCAGAATCACCCCAGAGATCAGTGCTGCACATTTTATAGATAAATGCTGTGAAATTTATCTGTAATATCAAATTAGTGACAAAAGTATTGATATATATATGTAGAAATTATAACAATTTATGGTATTTATATTACATCTAACATTTTTAAAGTGACGTAAACGAAACCAGAAAATGTGGTTTTTGCTTCTTGCCTTTTCCCAATGGGATCTGAATACTTTGCTACCAAATATTTTGATGTAGAGATCATGTATATGGATCAGATGTTATTCTATTATTTTCTAAAAGTTATTTATATGTTTCCTTGCTTTTTAAAGCAAACTTTAAAAATTGTTCTCTTATACGAAATTGCCTTCTTCATCCCTAAACACCTATCAGATATTCTGTTGACTGTTAGCTTCATCAAAATCCATTTGACTAGTATATAGAAAGCAAGATACAGTCACAAAGGTGCCTAATAGAAGCAGGCATATGATGCTCTTTGGCAATCATATATAAGAATTTATAATTCTTCAAAAATAAAAAAGGTGACTATGACGGCCCAGAAAAAAGTTTGACAATAGAGATATAATGAATTAGATACAAAAACAGGGACCAAATTCAATTGATTATTTTCTGGTAAATGGGTATTTTGTAATAGGGCATTTTAGTTAGTTGGTTAGTTAGTTAGTTAGTTAGTTAGTTAGTTAGTTAGTTAGTTAGTTAGTTGACATATTTGGGGCTAGGGCCATCCACTCACCAGTAACTCTGAACATCTTAACAAAAGATAAAGTATTTAAAAAAATACAAAAGAATGATCACAAACAGCTGATACAGGGAGGCAATAGTTTACATACTTCAAAATTACAAAGCAATTAGTGGGATCACATTCCATCATTAATCCAATGTCTGTGGCAAGAAACAGGTCTTTAATGTTTTCTTAAAGATCATCATGGTCAGGCTTACATAAACACAACTACCATGGAAGAAAATTTGTGATAGCAACCCAATGATTTTCAAAAGTCAAAATCAGTTCTGTGATTTTAATATAAAGTTT
The DNA here is from genome assembly GCF_001527695.2 of Protobothrops mucrosquamatus. Lineage (NCBI taxonomy): Eukaryota > Metazoa > Chordata > Lepidosauria > Squamata > Viperidae > Protobothrops > Protobothrops mucrosquamatus. The sequence continues at coordinate 211,169 of NW_015387076.1, forward strand.
ATATAAACATACACACACAAAAAACACACATATACAAACCTTTTTTTTTCATTTTGAACACATGTACTAGTGACCTTGGCTTGGCCACTACTCATTGAGAACATTTCTGTAAAGAAAGTAATTTATCAGTGAACAAATAAATTATACATTTCTTCATACAAGCTTTCCCTTCACACAATTCCTGCCATAAAAATGGCAAAGAATTTTTTGGAAACCATAAAATATTTGCTATTTGTTTAGTACCATAGCATGATAGGTGTTTTAGAAATATGGGCATTAAAGTTTATTAAATCCTTTTCTTTTTGCTACTAGCTAATTGTTTGCACCCTGTTGATCTGATTATCTAACTCAATGGGAATCAGAAAAAAGTGTCTTTATAAAGATTATGTTGTAATGATAAAAGTTTATCATTACCTAGTTGCTGACACATTCTGTAATTTGGTAGTCTTTCATATTATGTAGCTGAGAGTTGATCTTGCTGACATTTTCTGTAATGGTTAATTGAGGTGTTGTTGTTTTTTAAAAAAATCCTAATTAAATTTCTGCAAATATAGATTTAGAACTACAGAAGATAATTGCAGTTTGTGATGAGGGAAAGGGCGTTAGTTTAGCAACACTAGACTCATTGAAAATAAAATAAGATTTTCCTGGCATTTCCAAGTTTTTAAAAGTTCCATTATTTAGCAGTCTTTGTGGTCAAATGTTTCTTTGGTACAGTTTGATGTTACAGATAGACAACTTCTTATTCTTGTCTTGTTTTTGAGCAATAAGATTATAAGTGTAGGTTTTTGAACTGTTTCAGATGGAACTTTTTTTGTCTTTGTATTGTGAACATGGGAGAAAGTTTTTGACTTTTAATAGAGGACATACCCTTATCTTAATTTTGCACAAAAATTGTCTCTATCATTTAATATATTATTCCAATACAGAGTTAATAAGCACTGTGGTTGGGTAAGGGAACTTATGATAATCTTTTCTTTAACAGTTCAGTTTAAGAATACCAAGCAGAGAACCAAAGGAAGATAGTTTCTTTCCAAAATACACTGAGGACATTTATAGGAGCTCAACAGACTAGTGACTACACATTTCATTTCATTTTTCTTCAGTGTTCATATGACATGATTATCAGTTATGCCTCGAAAATATGTTTCTTATAAGAGTAAAACATTGGAAAGAGTAAAAATTGAAACAGTCATGGCTTAAATGTTAGCACCATTTTCTCTAGGTTTTTTTTCTGAGTACTTAATTTCTGTACTTGATTTTAGAAATTTGAAAACTTGAAAAACAACTATAAACCTTCCATTGGTTTAAAGTTTTATCATCTCAGTATTCAATGAATTGAAATCTTATCAATCTAAACCAAAATAGATATCCATTCACAATGTATATGTGAATTTATTTTGTTTTTCTGTTTGTCTGTTGAGTGATCTATTGATCTATCTCACCTCCAAACTGGGAAGAAAAAGAATCTGACCTGATTGCTATGTTTAGTGGTCTAGTTTATTCAATCACAAATGACAAAATCAGTATCTTGTGTAAGAAACTGGAACTGAACCCTGGAAAAATAATCTGTGTATTTTATTTGTGAATATATCAGTTTGGTCTAGTTGTTAAGGCACCAGGTTATAACTATGAGTTCTAGTCCTGCCTTAGCCATTAAAGCCAGCTGAATGATCTTGGGACAGTCACTCTGTCTAAGGCTCTAAGCCAATTCACTTCACAGAGTTGTTGTTATGAAGAAAATAGGAAGAGGAAGGTATGCTAGATATGTTTACTGCCTTGAGTTATTTTTAAAAATAATAAAAGAGAGACAAAACCAAAATAAATAAGTAAAGTACCATTAATAAGTTACAGAATTACAAAAACCAAATATCTAGTGTCAAAATTTTTGTTTATATTATTAAAATAGGTTCACCAAAACATTCTTCACAGTGCAACATTTAAAATCATGCTATACTACATTGGCATAAAGTAATCACTGAAATTATCTAAAGTTCTAAACTCAAATCTAGGAAATTATCATTTATCATATCTAGGCAATTAGTGTATTTATGTTTGCATTGGCTGACATTAGCTAGCCAAAATACTGCACATATTTTCCATTCTGACTGGGACATTTGAATACTGAATCTGGGACCCAAATAAATTATTACATTGTTGATATAAGAGGCTTCAACGCTTTCTGTCTGTAAAAAGAACTTGCAATAGCTAACTTCTAAATGTGTGTACTTGTCAGACATTCACAATAACATATGCAGCTGGCCAGGTACGGAATGCACATTCCCATGAGGGAGAAACATTCTTTGTTTTACATAAAGGCAGATACATCTTCTAGTCAGGCTGGGAAGTGAGAGATTTTAGAAAATAAAGAATAGATCTCCAAGAGAAGTTGCTGAACCAAGGCTGGAAAAAAGCAGAGTTTATCTCGTATTCCCAGTAGCTTCAGATGAAAATTTGAAATTTCAGGTAAAGGGAAAGTCCAGGAAAATTGAAATAGAGAAACATATACATATCTAAAAAAATAAATAAGAATGAGTTTGCTCTACATTTATTTTTTTCTAAATTGTACAACTTTAATGCTTTTATTCCTCTGTACAAGTTATTAAACTGAATGGAACCTTACAGTTTTATTTATTTGCCTGTTTATCTGTGAAGAAATCTGATTTTCACTATTCTTTTCTTTTAAACTGTAATATTAATTTGAAACACCTAACCAATTCTTTCGGACCAGAGAACAGGTAATTTGTAGCTATGTTATGGTCTGCTTGGAGCACTGCATTTTCTTCTGAATGATTCTTTTAAGTAGTTATTTCATAATGATATGGATAGAACTTGAGTTTATCTTGTCATCTTTGGATGCCTTTTCATCTTTGAATTTTAATTCTAGCATTTATATTTTATTTTATTTTTAAACAATATTTTTCTTTTCTTTTTTATGGGTCAGATTGGGGAAGGTAGATAGTAGTTAAGTGTAGACTTCAGGTGACATACTTTACACCCAGAACAGAAACAGTGACAGCAGGAGCTACCTATCAATTTGGTACACCAAGCAAGCGGTGCCATGTCATGAAGAACCAGATGTGGGTTTTTTTTGGAAAGGATGTATCAAAGTGACTATCAGAGATCCCAGAGTAAATTTTCATTTTCTCAGTGCTATGGATTAAATCTGGACATTTTTGCATTCTAAACCTTCAACCATTATCATAATACATTATCATAATACAAACTATTAGGCTTCAACCTCCTTGTACGTAAAAAGCTACAATACTGATAACAGTTTGCATCAATGAGGTTTCTCAAGAAGCTTGCAGTTCAAGGTTCTAAACAACTCTGTGGTCCTTGGTTCATTTTTGATTGCATAAAATACTCAGATAAGCAATGCAAATCATTATGTTAAGTTCTTTGATAGCAATTTTCTACATTTCAAGATGTATATTTTTATAAACCCATAATCCACTCACTGTTTCTTATTACATTATTCGATATTGTCTAACCTTTAGCAATACGTTATTTACAATTTATTTTCTGGGCACAATCAGTCTTAATAATTTTAATTTCCAATGGTTTTCATCATAAAAGACATGATAACTGTCCAGATATATACAGGTATATGTTATATAAGAAATAACAACTGTTGCTGTCTGAATTATTACTCAAATTCTGAGTTTGAATTTTTATTTAATTACTGAATTATGAAAATTTATTCATAACAACTCACATTTCCTAAAAAGTTTGAAGGTGTAATGATTCTAAATTTCATTTTGATTGAACTTTTTACATAGTAATTTATTCCAAGGAGTCAGTATTTGTTTTTGATATACAGTAAATGGTTTATGACTTACCAGTGTAGATGGGTGGTTGCCAGGCTCTGGAGAAATAGCCTAATCTTATCTAATGTTAACACAAGACATTGAGATTCAGGAACAATAAAGCTTTATGGGGAGAGGAAAGGAGAGTGGAATAAAATTCACTCATTCATATAAAAATATTCTTCTTTCCATGACTGAGTTGGTTAGACTTGACCTGAGTTGTTGAAGAAGACTACTGCCTAGCACTGATAGAGATTCAGACAATGGAGACTTCCAACAGAGATCTGTACAGCTTCTTCTCCAGCAGGTCAATCACATATTCTTTTTCACTCACCTCTGCCTTTTGTTGTGCTGTTAAGGTTACTAAGCCAAATGTGACTTGCTGCATGGCAGCTAACTGTTCATTTTCTTATATCCAGTTCCTGTTTTCTAGTCCCTGTCTGATCTGGATGAATTGCTTTCCAATTCCACGCATCACTGGATGACCTAAAAATACCCATTTAGTGACCCCATTATCCTATTTTCAAGAAGTAAAATATATTTTCACATTTCACTTGCCTATTAGTTTAACTATTACTAGCACCAGTCTGCTTCTTTCCTCCCAAAGTTCATGAAAAGTTAAAATGGAGTTGCTTTAGACAAACTTAGAGTTTAAAAGCAAAAGTTTTGTTCTGTGTTCTACTTTGCTTTTCCAAAATGTTTTTGTTTCTTAATTTTTATTATCTGTACTATAACCTATGGGATATTGATCTCAAATAAAAATAAGTGTTTTGATAAGTGGCCTTAAATAAAACAATTAAAAGAGGAGAGGCACTTTGCTTTGGAGCTCCTGTGAAGAATCAGTTTCTCTCTCAGAGTGCTTAATTGGCTACACCCAAAGAGCTGTTTTTCCATACTCCTTCCCATCCTGGGAAATTATGCTGTCCTAAATCTTACCTCTCAAGCCATGAAAACCTAGTAGTCATAGAGGATGTCCCTGTATGTGACACTATCTAAGTACAATAACTATAACAAATATCTAAGGGCCATGATTTGATAGTGCCCTCAGCTAAAATTTCTGCCATGCTTAACATAATCCAATATGTGAAAAGTCTTTTTCAACAAGCACATTATTGTTGCATAATGTACCACATTATTTTCAAATCCTACCATTAACAGTTTAACCTCTTTTTTTTACAAAAAAAGTATTCCTGAATTCTGAGCCATGTCTATCAACAATATGTATGTATGTATGTATGTATGTATGTATGTATGTATGTATGTATGTATGTATGTATGTATGTATGTATGGCATCTGGAAGAGACTGATATTCAGAGCTGAGCTGTTTAATTTAAAAAGCTGCCATTTATTAAGTATCAGTTGGGAGTTAGTCAAATGTTTAATAATTTAATTGACAATAACTTGTTTGTTACTTTCAAAAAGCCAAAAATGTTTTACCTGAAATGTTCAATTGGGATTATCCCAGAGAGTAAGTTTATCATGTGAATAAATTTCAAAACGTAGTTCACAACATCATCCAAATGTGCTTCGCAGTTTTTAATGCAGGAAGTGCAATAGAAATGTATTTAAGCTTAAACCAAATCCTTGCCATGATAGCATTTTTATTACAAAAGCCCTTTTAAATCAGTTATAAATTCTTCCTTATATTTATTTGTATACTGTCATCAGATTCTGGGATTCATATGTTTATTTTCCTTTCCTATCGCCAGTTGTTTAATAAGAGGAAAAATAATGTCCTGAGGCTAAACTATATAATTTATTAGTCATTATTTCTCTAGCATTTAATCTATTTTGTTTTAATTATTTATACCACTATCTATGGATACTGTGCAGCCATCTGAATAACTAGATAACCTATTGCTTCATTTCATCAAAGGATATTTGAGAAGCACGGTCAATAACTTATATAATATAGAAAATGTGTGGTAGAACACATGAAAATTGTTCCATTTCAGTTCATTGTGAAATCAAACTCTCATTGCTTAGAGATACTAATTCTAATTCTTATGTTCCTATTCTGTAGAGTTTTGTGGATTTCCTTTCCTTTCCTATTTTGTTTTTTATGAACACAAGTGCAGAATTTTTATCTGGTGTGTCCAACATGGTAACATGTTTAAATGTGGTAATGAGAAATGAATGCATAATGTATGAGTAACTAGACATAACTCTGAATTGTTTGTTTTTGGTCTTTATTATTGTGATCAATTTATATAGCCACGAAAATAAATGTGCAACTCAAGGTGGCAATCAAAGAAAAAATATAGTAATAGCAACATTAATTATAATGAAACATATTGAGTGCCAGAGGCAATATCAAGCAACCAAAAACAACCAGAAACAAATTCTACCATTAGAAAAACATATGCAGAAATTAAATTGCTCTAACTGAGAGAGGCAAAATGAGGTCTCCAAGACCACCAGCTTCTGGAAAAGAATCTGCAAGCTTCAAGAATACCTAAATATATATCTGATTCCAGTGAGAAGGTAGAAATAGTTAGGATTATTCTATGAGCTAAACTCAGTTTCAGTTTTAAGGATTCAAGCTATAATCATTTCTGCTGAATTTAAATTACACCATATCAAAACATATGTATGTTTAAAATATTTTTAAAATAATCCTGGCTTAATAACAATAACAATAATAATAGAGTTCGAAGGGACCTTTGAGGTCTTCTAGTCCAAGCCCCTGCTCAGGCAGGAAACCCTATAACATTTCAGACAAGTGGTTGTCAAATCTCTTCTTAAAAACTTCCAGTATTGGAGCATTCACAACTTCTGGTGGCAGGTTGTTCCACTGATCTAACTGTCAGGAAATTTCTCCTTAGTTCTAGGTTGCTTCTTTGATTAGTTTCCATCCATTGCTTCTTGTTCTGGCTTCAGTGTGCTTTGGAGAATAGCTTGACTCCCTCTTCTTTGTGGCACCCCCAGAGATATTGGAAAACTGCTATCATGTCACCCCTAGTCCTTCTCTTCATTAAACTTAGCTGGAGCTATATAATAATTTAATAGTTTATTACATTATTTACAAAATAACAAACATAAGTATATTCAACCAGCTAATAAAAAAAGAAATCAGTTACAAATAGAATAAAAATGTTGAATGTGTGGACAAATGAGAACTCTTTAATTTGGTGCTGAAATGAAAACAATATTGGCACAATAGGTCAAGATACTTCCTAATTTTTTCTTAAGTTATTGAAGATATTAATGCAAAGGAGTATGATATGAGAGAATGACATCTTATAAGTAGTTGGTGTGAACTGCTGAACCTTTCCCAGATTGGAATCTGCAAGCATCTTTTTCAACTGCATCCCTAAATGTAATGCATTAATCCAATTTATAGATTAACTTGCTCCAACCTAGCAAGGCTATTCTTTTCCAAGGAAGACTGCAGTTCATGATGTTGAAGATATTAAAGAGCATGAAGGAGGGGTAAAAAAAAGAAACTTGTCAATTAAATCACATATCAAGGGGGAAAAAAACAAACTACAGTGGAGTCAAAGCACTTTTACTCCACCAATTGGAATTTGCTTGAGTAGATTTCATGGCCAAGAGTTTAAAGAGAATTAATAATATTATAGCTTTCCTATATCTCTCTTGACAGAATTCATTTATTAGGACATCCAAGTGAATTTCAATGCCAAATCTTGTGTTAGACTTGATCCTCCCCCCCAAAAAAAAGTTATTGTAATTTTCTGCAGATTGTCTTCCCATTCAGATGTGAAACAATAGCATTTCCAAGTTTTAATTTTCTATGACATAAGGTTAAGTTACAGGGTGTAGGCACTATAACAGGGGTGTCAAATTGCCGGCCCATGGGCTGGATGCATCATAGCAAAACCGCTTTTTTGCTGGCAATGGCAAAAAAGTCAGGACATGTTGTGTGACATTGCGAGTTTTAGTTCATGTTCAGTTCCCAAAGCCAGAGCTCATGGTACGAGGTTTGTTTTTGTTAGTCTTGTCATATATTATTAAAGACAGGGAACCTTCACTTGGTCTTCAGTGATTGCTCTTCTTCTCTACATTACTTTGAAATCACCATAAAACTGGATTTTGGCATAGCATTGTGCTGTAGTTCACATACATTTATGAAGCACCTATTCAGTTATGTAAACACTTTCTCAGCCAGTTTTTGGAGCAGTTGTAAAATATTTATTATATGGCAAAATACTTTGAAATTCTAGTCTTTCTTCTTGCATGATTGCTAACCTATCCATTTTTAAATGAATTTTGCTGTTTGCATAATAATGCAAAGGAATGCGCAACTTGTTTCTTTTTTAAAAAAGAGCATTCATGATTAATGTTGACTAATGTCAGTTCTGTTTAATAATCATGGCAGTTGCTTTCCAGGCAATGTTGTAGTTTGTCCTTCTGATTAATGTGGCAACATTAAATTTTGAAAAGTCTGCCTTAGTTTTGATAGCCAGGGTTATCTCTTATTGAGGAACTGCTTTAAATGTTAATATGTTAAGGATGTAAGCATAGAGTTATATAGATCCCTATGTGAAAATTTTGCAAAAGTAAATGTGAACAAATAATAATATTTGCTCTAATTAACTGGGAATAGGAATGTGGCATTTTAGGATATCTCAAATGTATTAACTAAGAAAAAGACAGGCAGTCTTTTGAAATGGCAATATAATTTGTAATGCATGAAAATTAGGAATAGGTCTAAAATCAAAAAGTCTAATGGAATAATTAGCTGTAAATGGAGGCTGCTAGTACACATAAAATATTCTAAACCTCAGGATTCTGTGCTTTGAATAATCCTCCTATATGATGCTACCTGATTTTATTTACCATGTATCCACAGAAGTAATGCTCTGATATTGGTTTTCCAGGAACATGAAAGCTGTATTTCTGATTTGTATTATCCTCCACAGATATCATTAGCTATTCCTGAACTAATGGTGTTTTTAACTGTGTCTATGTGGCTAGTTTTCTAGATACACAATGCTTAAAGCCAAGTTTCTGAACATTTTCAATGGTTTTCTTCCATGTTTTCTTTTTCTTCTGTGTGTTTTTAACAAAAAAAGAACTTTGCTTCAGGCAGCAAAGATTTTAGAGAGGTTTTTTTTTTCCCTATCCTGTTTTTTTGCACTTTCAGTATTAAAATGTCGATCTCATATACACTTTCCATACATATATATGCACATCTAGAATTGGAATAGGAAATTTATGACGTTATTATCAGTAATACATTTAGACTGACATGCAGAAGCACTTAGTTTAGAATATGATCTGAATGCTGATAATGCTTGTTTCTTTCTCTTTTGATAAGTGTCCTCTATGGATCACTCATTTGATTAGCACATTGATATAAATAGCTCCCCAAACCGCCCCCCACTAAATATTAAGGTTACTAAACTATTTCTTTATATTATACAAATAATATTCACCAATGCTGTTGAATGATAGTGAACCCTGTAAAAGTTAAGGGTTTTTTTATGTGTTTTCTGCTCTGGGTCTTAGCAGATGACTGTGTCTCTAACAAAATGTGGAAGAAGACAAGCAAACCAAAACCAGCAGCTTTTAGAGTTAGTAGTCATTTGCTCACATTTTTTTTCATTGAGTCTGTCTGAAAAGTAGGTTTCTTTAACATACAATCATCACTTAACATGTGTATTTATTTTAGCATGATGATGTTGTGTTATCATCTCCCACGCTGACAAGCATGTTATTTCATCCATATTTGCTTTCTTACCGTACAAGGCATTTAAAATGGCTTAGCAACGAAATGAATTCTTGTCATAAAGATTTACTCTCTGACTTTAAAACTTTTTTTTTGAACAAATTCTCTTTGTTGGTTGGTCCAAAATTTAGTCTGTTACTATTTGAGCATTCAAAAAAGAAAAAGAGAGAGAGAAAGAGAGAGATCTGATGTCAAGAATTTCAAAGTATGTTACCTTACCTTTGTTGATCTGTGCTAAGCATGTTTTAATTGATACATTTTCTACATATGTGTATTGACAAGCTGAATCATTGTTATGCTGCTTCTCTCTGTTTGCATGATATGATTTTATGTTATATTTTTTTCCACTCACCAGATGTTTCCAACATTTTGCTTCCCACCACTGTCATCCCCTCCCTTACCACTGCAACAGTCACAGCCACTGTAGCCTTAACAAGCATAGGCACAGTCACATCGGCAACAGCCATCAACACCCGAGGTACAGTATACTTCTTTGTTATAGCCAGAAAACCACAGTATAACTAGGCTCTCACAGGGCTAGAAGCCTTAAAGGAATGATCAAAATGCTAAAGGGAGAATGACATTTCTGTGCACATTTTAGTTTTGATAAGTAAAAAGTCCAGTTTGGTTGTCTGCAATTAACATAGCTGTGAATGATTCAACAGCATTTTCTCTAATGACATTTATGAATGTGGGTGGGTGTTTTAACTGCTTTCCTAAGTAATTGCTTCCTTGAGGATTATCATATTAAACTTGTGTTAGAAGCAAACCTACTTAATTTTAAATTAACATTATCTCTTAAGAGGATACGTGTTCTGTTGTTAATGTATTTTCTTTGTGCAAAATATTTGTATTTAACCATATATTTATTTAGAACTGTTTGATTAATGATTTTAGTATAATTTCTTAATAATTATGTTTAGTGAACTAAACGATAGAGCTTTCTAATTTCTTATATTGACAATGTTCAATAGTTTCTCACCTTCAGTGGAAGTCTAATGCATCTTATATTAGAAAATTATTATTAGTAAATTAGTAAAGGTACTGTATAAAAGCAGTCTGCCACCTTCCCACTTTTCCCCACTTACTGTACCTCCAACCTATGTTGTTATATACATTTAAGTTCTAAATACATTTTGCAATCTTATGGCTGAATTCATGATTTCAGCTAAGTTGAACAAAAACAAAAAAATCCATTACAAGTCCTTGATTTATAACAGCTCATTTAGTGACCGTTTGAAGTTATAATGGTACTGAAAAAGTGACTTATGACTATTTTTCACACTTATGACCATTGCAGCATCCCCATGGTAATATGATCAATATTCAGATGTTCGGCAATTGATTTGTATTTATGATGGTTGCTGCATCGCCTTCTGACAAGCAAAGTCAATGGGGAAGCCAGATTCACTTAACAACTGTGTTATAAACTTAGCAACTGCAGTGATTCGATTGACAACTGTGCACAAGAAAGGTCGTAAAATGGGGCAAAATTAATTTATTAACTATCTCGCTTAGCCATAGAAATTTTGGACTCAGTTGTGGTTGTAAGTTAAGGACTATCTGTATTTATTGCATCAGAACACTTGAACGACACTGAAATGGACTTTGGTCCCAGGGATTGAGGTAGAAAGGGCAAAATAGAAAATTTGGTGGAGGTATCTGTGATAGAGGAGCATAGCACTATATGCCATAGTGTAATCTAATCTGCTCAGGAGGTTCCCCGAGAAATCATTTTCAAGGGGCTTTGTGCTCTTTCAGTAAGGCACAGAACAGCATGTTTGGGGCAGCAATCTTCCCTGGGCAGGCCTCGGAATGTCTGACTGAGAACTACCAACTGAGTTTAAGAGATTATAGGTGTAGTTTCAACAGTGTGCTTTTCAGATTGAACTGTGCTACTTTTTTGAAAAAGAGAATCTTGACCTTTTTGGAATGTCTTCAAAAGATATTTAGAATGCCTTTATATGGTCGCATTCAATTCAATCAGTTTAAATTTAAATGTCTATCTTTTAAAAATATCATTTAACGGTTGTAATTTATCATTTGGAACACTTGTGATAGAAGCACTATATTGTAGCTCTGCTTTTCAGTTCCCTCTTCTGTTTCTGTCTCAAGAGCTCTGAAATTCTTTTCTCTAAATATACTTAAAACAGTAGATGGGAATGGAGAAAATGCAACCAAAGAATGTACCATTTCATAGAATATCTAATGAGAGCTCCCATATTAACTATTAGGTTATTACATACTAAGCTGATTTCTTATGACCCTGGAGCCTACACTATTGGTTATATTCCATGAGAAGTAACATTTATAATTGATTGTAAATATCTCTATTCCAAACTTATTTTTATCTGCATAGAGTTCAGGAAATAACTTTGAAAATTTTAGAATGTATTTTGATCAATAGCGTGCTATTTCACAGAAAGTATTGTTTTACTTTTTAGTCAGAGATATATTTACATTTTGTTTCATCTATGTATTAAGTGAACCACCATTGTGATGATGTTACCTAGCTGGGTAATGAAATATCTGCAAGCAATCAAGCCAACTTCAGAGAGCTCCAAGGACTCCGCAGTGTAATCCTAACCTAAATATATTCTTTTCTATTTGAATCACCAACTGAATCCAGAAGTCTAAATATAGTTCTGTATAGGAAAAAATTGTTTTACTTTGTGTGTTTGAAAATTAACCATATAAACAAAAGCATTAGAACCAAGATGGATGGATGCATGGATGGGGAGGAGGGAAAGATTTAAAGAAAAAAAAAATACAAGAAGATGGTGTCTGGCAGCAACACTAAGCACATCCCATAAGGAATCTATCCACTGAAGCCAAGGCTTCGAAACACAAACTAGCTGGGATTCTGATTCAGGATGATGCTGAGCTAGCCCACTGTGACCAAGCAATTTTATTTCTCTGGCTCACTCACATAATACTGATGGTTATGGAGACTTGAAAATTTACTTATTGCCATCCCTTTTTTGGGAAAGCTATTTTTTAATTTTATTTATTTGTATTCCATCAACAATCCTGCATTGTTTTAATGATAGAGACTACATATTTAAAACTAATATTTGATCTAGATACTATAATTTTGAAACATAGGAATCCCACAAACTGTATAGGGGTCCCACAGACTCATCAATAAATACATTTACTCCAATCTTGGGAATAGAGCCAGATTTTAAGGACTAAGGACATTCATATTTCTGGTGAAATACACACTTCTTTGGTCCTGCAAGATGATGGTCTTTAATAGAGTGAGCCTACTCTGCAAACATATTGGAGAGGCAGAGCCATGTAGATTACATTATAATAGTCTAGTTGTGAGGTAACTGGGGTGTGAATGTGCCACAAAAGGGTGCAACTGGCACAGAGGCCTATCCATCTATTTTTTGAGACTGCAAGTCCAGAAGGAGACTCAAGTTGTGTACCACTCTTCATTAAGGAATAAGGGAGTCCATCCAAGATCAATGATGAAAACAGTTATAACCCAAACAGCCATTTCCATAAAGTCTTGTGATGATTGAGCCAAAATCTATTCTTCTCCATTCAGAGTCATACATCAATACTGCATCAATACATTGACAACTTCATCAGCACAGCTCAGGTAACTAGCAAAATTTCCTCCCTGAACAAACGAATAGGCAGCTAGCAATTTGGTGCAACTCTCCCTGCATTTTCCCACACACACACACAAAAGGAAGAGAATATTCATTTATTCTATCCATGCAAATGGACCTTGCTCTTGTTAAGTGCAGATTCAATCAATTATAAAAAGATTCTCATTGTTCGTATTACAATCCTACATTTCTTTGCTTTTTTCCAACTCATATTACAGCATTCCTCTGTATAAGCCACCAGATGTAAGAATGACATCTCAGAATATTTGAACACATAATTGGCTTTTAAGATTATAGTAGCATTTTATTTACTGCTGAACCTGTATTTCCAATGAATAAATATTTGAAATCTCTTGTTCTTGGTTTTATTTTAAAACATCTGATTACAATATTTTGGGTGTCTTGCATACTAAAAATAAAAATAAGTGAATCGTGTGTTGTCATCAGTGCTGTGTCTGCCACAATACTAGTTATTCTGCCAAATATTTTATGGGAGCATTTAAAGACTTTAAGAGCTTTGGCTACATAACAAATCACTTGTAGCCAATGTGATCGTTGAGTTTCTGGCAAGAACATCTTAGGAAACAAATTTTCTAATTGTTAATTGTAACTAAGGGCTCAGCCTCATTTCCTGTTTTTCCCAGAGCAAAGATGCCCCAATAACCTTTTATTGAAGACATAAATAGACAATATCCTCCACACATCTTTTCTTGTTCCAGTTCAGTAATGGTATTTTCTGAGTTCTGGAAGCACAAGCTATTTGTTATGCTATCTATAAGCAGTGCTTCATTTAATTATAAGCAGTCCATCTACTATTAGTAATTATAGGCCAGACATATCAAACTCGTGATGTCGCTCAATGTATTGGGACAGTTTTGCCATTGCCGGCAATGGGGTGGGTGCGGTTTCTGCGTGACACGTCCGGCCCATGGGCCAGCAGTTTGACACCCCTGCTGTAGGCTATTGTGAGCATTTTCCATTCTTCAGGTCACTTATGACTGCGCTTCACAGTAATTTTGTCTTGAGTGGTTGGTTTTCCTTCTGTGGAGGAATTCCTACATAAAGGCAATGACTTTTTTTCTAATCAAATGCTATTTTGAGTATTTTGTGGTTTAGTGTTACGGTTGGTACTATGTCTACTTCCTGCCAGTCTTCCTTTCCATATTTAATTGAATTGAGATATTGGGGTGAAATTGATAAAGAGTTGTGCTGGTTATCCATTTTAACCCATTGGAATATGACCCTGAAAATCACTCCGTGCCATTCTTTTGTCCTACTGACCTATCAGTGGATTTAATTTGCAAAATTTTAATAATGTATTTGAACTATTGCTAAGTATATTAAAATATTTTATTACTTAGAATGATGACTAGAACTGCTCACTTTTGCAAGACTATCAGGCAATTTGGATACTATCTTGTTTTCCTAATGCAGTTACACTTGCAAATTAGTGAACAATATTGTTTCAGGGACGTTTGTTTGTTTGGTGTCTTGGTGTCATTGTTGACTCCTGGCAACTGCCTAGATAAGTCCCTGCAGTTTTCTTGGTAACATTTCAGAAGTAGTTTGCCTTCCAAGAGCTGAAAGGGAGAGAATGGTTCAAGGTCACCCAGCTGGCTTTAGGTATTTAAGGCAGGATTAGAACTTGTGGTCTCTTAGTTTCTAGCCTGGTGTCTTAATCACCAACACCAGTTTGTTTATATGCTTAAATATATTCAATCCCAAAAAGCCAGATTTATTATATTAAAAAATAACATGAACAGAAGTCAAAACCAACAACTCTGTAAAACAGTCATTGATGCAGGCCATTTCTTATATGTATTCTCGCCTTTTTTGAACTGTCAAAAATCAAAAGAATGCATCAGTAGCATAAAAACCAGAACTAGAAACTTATCCTGTATACCCAAAGTATGAAAAGCTTGCATTTTTTTAAGGGAAAAAACCTATCATGTTACCTAAATGTTTGTGATGACTTTCAATGTTATTTCTTTCAAGAAAGGAAATTATTTTCTTCAAGTAAAGTATAATTAAATGGACACCAATCATTATAATGGCTTACTAGTAACTTTTATTATATTTATTATATTCCCACTTAACAACAGTAAATGTATATTATTGCAGCTTGTGACTATGAATGTTGCAGCCAAAGAAATGAAAATTACCTATGTTATAAATTATTTCATGTTGAGGCTAGGTAGAGTAATGACTCATATAAGTCCTTTTTCGTTGAAAGTCCTTTTTTTTTTGCTTCCCTAAAATAATAATCTGACTCTGTTATTTGTAGAATGTTTAAAAGTTCTCAAAGAGTGCATCTCAAAATATTGTGGGGTATGCTAGTAGTCAACTACACAAATAAGTGATACATCTAAAATACTTTGAGGCTAGGTTGGAAATTAAAAAAAAGTTTCTCAACTTACTTTTTTGTTCTTGGAAACTGATATAGTACTCCTGGTTGCCTTCTGAAAAACAGACTGTGGTGATTAGTTATTAAATGTCATTATTATTTTTTATTTAAAAAGATACTGATTTGTCCAAATATTTTGGTGAATAGTGAACAGGGAGAGGCAAGAAACAGGAAGGGAGAATGACAGAGATAAAGAGATTGAGATTTTTTTTTTCTTAATATGCACTGTGAAACCTTGCATATCCTTTTTCTACAGAAGAACAGCATATATTATAGCTTTCCAATACCTTCAGTCGAAATAAATAGTTTATAAGAATTATATCTATTTTCATCTCTCAAGTTTTCATAGTATTGCAGATTCTGTTTATGAAAGGAGCTGCCTGAATTACAAACTGGACAAAGCAGGCCTCATACCTTTATAATAAATCTTTACACAAAAATTATGTCTGAAAGAAAAGGAAAATTTCAGATTTTTGTCAGCGAGTAAATTCCTGAGATATTTGTCAAGATTTGCACATGCTTAAATCGGTGCAACTAAGCTTTGCAGTTTCTATACACTGACCTCTGCTTGTCATAAAAACTCCAGTAAAGAGCTTGGCAATAACATAAGTGAAATACTCAAGGAATTGCCAAGCGTTGACTTTTCTCTAGCCACTTTAATGGGCCCCAAAGGCCACAGACAGTTTAAAGCTCTTAAGACTCTTGTAAATTGCAGGTGGGTTTTATGTCAGAACAGTTGGGAATTCAAGAACTATAAAGTTTCCTTGAAGCTATCTAAACTGAGTATTCGTCTAAGCTGTTTTACTATGTTAGAAAGAAAGAAATCATAAAGTATCCCTATTTCAATGTTCATTATGTGTATCGCTGTTAGTATGATAATGTCATTTATTATTTTTTGAATTAGTTCCACATTTTTGGAATATAAAAGGTATCTCTGAAAGTTACTTTTAATTGCCCAATTTTATTTTTTTTTCCTACTGGGCACAGGGTGGATTTTTTTAACGATAATGGGAAGTGGAGCGAAATCAGGCTGATGAAATCCCCATGTTATTCAATTTTACAGAGAAAAACACATAGACCTACATTATAAGGCTTTTAGAAATGGAATTAATTTATTTCATCACTTAGCAAAGTTCTCATCCTATATAAAGAAAACTAATTATTTAGCCATAATCACATTTTCACTTTTAAATGTATTTCAAAAACTTTTATAAAGAATAGTCATTATGGCTAGATCCTCCCTTATAGAAACAATAAGGCCAATTGGGGCAGTCAGACCGGTAACTCGCTTCATGAGCAGAGCCCAAAAACGGCCGGCTTTATAAGCAAGCTCCCAAAACACCGGCTGTATACATACATACAAATTTTCTACCTAATACAATTTTTATGTCCTTTTGGCATAGAAGAAAAGAACTCATAGATATTTAGTCCAAAATGAACTATTTGAATAGTTTATAAAGGAAACCTTAGATTTTCTTAATCTACCTTATTTTTTCTCTTAATTTTCCAAGAACTAATGAATAATTGTTATTTAATTTAAAATACTGTTTTTATATTATAAAAGCTTTACATTTCTGCTGCTGACTTGGTTACAGAAAATTTGTATTTGATTTTGAATTATTTTCAATACAGTGTCTACAGCTCTATCTTCTCTGATCTACCATATCTTGGCAGCATATTTTTAGTTTTATAACAGTTTTGAAATTTTTATTTTTTCTCAGCTCTACCTAATCCTTGTTAGATGTGCATGTTCATTTCAATTCATTCTGCCTTATTCTGCATAACCCATAGATTTGCCTTTATCGTACCTGGCCAATTGTGTAGAAGCCGTCCAACAGAACAAATTTCTTTAAGTAAAACACATCTCTGTTTTATAGTTTGAACTCAGGTAGCCTAACTGAAGTCCCATTCCACACAAAGGTATTGTGAACATTATATTAGATAATAAAGGAAATAGTATGAACATTTTTAGACAATTGAATGGAAATAGTAGCACAAGGTGCATTTTCATGTTATATTTCAAGAGCATGTACTGCTTGCTTCAGGGAAAAACTGACTGGATTGATTCCAGTAACAAGAAAAGAAGATGTTGCCTACACAAATAAGCATATTGCTTTCCTATTTTAGTAATTTTAAATTTTCCCCATTACTTCCCAAATAATGATTCATAGTGAGGAGAAATTAGCTAGTGGTTCACGTGTAAGTTTGAATGCTAGTTAACTAGGGATTTAAAACATCTGTTTATGACTACATTCAAGTAATGTATTATTCATTTGTTTGTGATTTTGTTAAACTGTCATGCTTTTAACATGCCTATAAATTTTACAAATAATTTGGAGTAGGAGGAAGAAAGGGAGGGAGGGAGGGAAAGGAAGGAAGGAAGGAATTTGATTTTAATTTAAGGTAGTTTAGTATGCTTGTTTCTATCACTCAAATATGCATTTTTCACTTCTTTACATTAAAGACTCATACATTAGACAGTACTACATGCCAACTGAACATCAATGTTTACAATAGAAAATCAATTATCTGAAAGAAAATTATGAAAACTGCTAAATGCTAGTTTCATTTTACTTTATTTTTTAATATATGACCATATGTCTTCAAGAAAGCACAAGACCATGGATTATACACTGAAGTTCCACCTATCTTTCTCACTATCATGTTTTGATGTTAAAACTCCTTAAACTCTTTAAAACATGATATTCATAGGAAGGACATGTTTTTATAAATGACATAAAACTGAATAAGATTATATGGAATCTCCCCAATATGATTATACCATTCCTATAAACATTTTCCATCAACATTGTAAAGTCAAAAGGGAAAGAACAGGGTTGTAGTGGTCATACACATTCTTCAACTAAAATAAAAACAAATCAGCCAACTAAGTTCAGTTCTACAGTCATCTATATTTAATAGAAATAAAATGTATGTTCTAACACAATAATTAGAAACGTATATTCAAATATAATTATTGAAAATCTGATTTTCTGATCATCTTGCCTGAAAAATTCTAAATATTATAGACTGCCCAAAAATTCAAATAGTGCATGATGGTAGTGGATCTTTCAGTTTGGATATTCTAATCTGATCATTTGAATGTTGAAGAGAATTCATTTTGAGGAAAAGACCATCAGGAGAATTATTACATTTCACTTCATGCAGTGGAACTCTTGATTAACATTCTATTGCATTTTTTAAAGCAATTAATAAAGAAAAAGGTGATTTTCAGTATTGCTGAACATGTTCATGAAAAGCCATAACTTTCAGATTCACTGTATTGAATATATATATATATATATATATACAGGGCTTTTTTTCTCGGAGAAAAGGTGGCGGAACTCAAACCTGGCCACGCCCTCATCAAACCCTAGGACCGCCCCTTTAGAGAACAGGAATGCAAGTAAAATTTGGGAGGGGCTATTTCCGGTGTGGGAGGGGCTATTTCCGGTGCGGTCGGCCCGGAAAAAGGTGCCGGAACGCGGTTCCGCCGCGTTCCGGC
>NW_015387076.1:230277-238878 GCF_001527695.2 Protobothrops mucrosquamatus
CCTCATCATCTATGTGGGTTTGGGTTTGTTTTTTGCGTGGATATGTGGTGGTGACATCCTGTGTGGTTTTCGTGAGTGTGGGTCTGGTGTCATTCTTTGTGTTAGGGACTCGTTTGCCAGTGAGGGCGGGTTTCCAAATGGCTGGTAGGCGGGAGGTATCATCTCGTTTATTCATGCTGTGTGGGCGTTTTTCTATCTCAATGGCTTCTCTGATTATTCTGTTGTTAAAGTGTTCAGTTTTGGCGATAGTTCTGGTCTTTTTAAAGTCAATTTTATGTCCTGTGGCTTTAAGGTGTTGGACCAGGGAAGAAGTTGGTTCCTCTTATTCGGGAGAAAACCCGAATAACTAAAGACCTACATACAAACACCCGCGAAAACCTCAGAAAACATATATATATATATATATATATATATACTGTAAATATACATTCTCTCTTCCTCTTCCTGAGTAACAAATAAATAATTAATTTTAGAAAGAATACATTCTTGTGTTCTAAAATATTACCAGCATTTTTATATGATAAATACTAGAAATAAAGAACTATTTTATCCCTGTCAACTGCATTATGTAAAAATTAAAAAAAATGTTATCTTCATCTTATATGAATGCTCTATATAAAGTCTCAAATGCTCTATATAAAGTCTCAAAACCAGTTCTAAAATTCTGAATATCAGCAAGAGAAAAAAAGTTAGTTTTTCTTAACAATATCTTTGTCAACACAATTTCAGTGTTGACTGATCACTATAATAGATTTAAAGTTCAAAAACTATAAAAATAAGATAGCTTGTTTCCAAGATAATATAGTGGTGCAAGGTCTCCTATTTATTTAGATGTATGAAATTTTAAAATATTATGCTAAGTAGCTATTTCTGTTGAAAGGAGTTCGCTATTTCTGATTTACAGTAATGATTCTGCTTATCATCACCTCACCTATGCTCTACTATTCTTACTTTTCCACTATTATCAAATCTTTGAAAACTTCTATTTTTCAGGAACTGTCTGAAAGCATATTTTGATTTGAATGTTTATGGTAATTCTACTTAGAGCACTTTCAAAGTGGGTGATGACAAGGTCATGAGTCATTGTAGCATGGTTTTCCCATTCTAAGTAGGGTCATAACTGGTGTACAAAGCTTCCTGCCACAGCTTTTATCTGGTGTTCTAGCAAGAACTATGAATTCAAAAGAACTCAAGTCATAACTACATCCTTCAAGGACAGTGCCACCCTATCAGAAGACATAAACCATATTTTCTTTCAAAGCCACTGGTAGTATTAATCATCTGCAAGACCAGGACTTTTTTTGTCATAGAACACCCAGAACGGAGTTCCGGCACCTTTTGGGATGGAACCTTGTAGGGTAGGCAAGGCAGGTTGTATGATGTGTGTGAGTTCTGGCACCTTTTTTTATTTTTTTATTTTTAGGAAAAAAGCACTGTGCAAGACCCAGGAAATTATCTGTCCTCCGTTGCTTGATGAAGCCAAGAGAGGCAGGAATCCAGCCATATTTAAAACAGACAATACTTCAGACAGCTCCCTATCCACTTCATTGGAGGCCATACACACACATCCCCCCACACACATTCATAGGTAACTAAGCAACATGATGCCTCATCTTTATCCTAGACCCTACTAATTGTAGAACTAGCATACATACATGTAATATAAATAATATAAGTTTAATAATAAATAAATGAATAAAAATACACACAAATAAACATACTCATCATGCTATTCTTTTTTGGAGTAAGTACCCTTATGCAAAGTAGTGGAGGAAGTAAAAAATAGTAAGCAAAAGAAATTAAATCCCAGAAAATAAGATACTTTACCTTTTACTAAGGTAAAGAAATTCACCTGCATGCTCTAATTTTCACCTTTTATACAGATCGTCTATGTTATACCACCATTCGTTTAGCAACCATTTAATGTAATGACAACACTGAAAAAAGTGACCTATGACCAGTCCACACACTATGGCTATAACAACTTCCCCACAGTTAGGTAACCTAGTCAGGTGCTAGGTCTCCCACTTATAACAGTTGCAACATCCTGCAGTCACATGATTGCTATTTTCAATTTTCCCAGGTGACTTCTGAAAAGCAGTCAGTGGCGAAATTGGTGGAAGGTCACAAGTCTCAATCATATGATGTCTTCCTTAGCGATCATATATCATTTAATGATGATTTTTCCAGTTCCTATCAAGGACTACATGTACATTACATTCAAACTTCAATTATTTGTTGCATTCTGTAAACCAAACCTAATATGAGGATGGAGGTATGTTCTCTGAGCTTGTGGGTTGGTTTCTGAATGTTTCATTACCAAGCTAGGTAACATCTTATAATCAAAAGTTATGGTGGAAATGAGCTACCTAAATATGAAGACTACAAATCAGAAACCTCAAGGGGAAAAGAACTCAAGAAGCTTGGGAAATTTTGAAAACTGACATTATAAAAGTCCAGTCTAGCACAATAACGAAGAAGAAAAATAACAGCTCTCAAAAGAAACCAGCATGGCTGCATAAAGAACTCTCTGATAAGTTAAAAAAAAGATGAGTATAAAAAATGGAAGGAGGGGCACATAACTAAGGCAGAATATCAGCAAATTAGTCCAAATAGCAAAGATGAAGTGAGGAAAGCTAAGGCTCAAAATGAATTTAGACTTGCAACAAAAGTCAAAAATAACAACAACAAAAAAGCTTCTTTCAACATGTTAAAAAACAAGAAAAAAATTAAGAAAATGATTGGTCCATTAGTGGGATGTAGTTCCCATCTTCAAAAAAGGTGGAAAAATGGACCCAGAAAATTACAGACCTATCAGCCTGATCTAAATACCTGGGAAGATTCTATAAAAGATAAGCAACGAATCAGCGAACACCTAGAGGCAAACAAAGTCATTACCAAAAGCCAACATGGGTTTGTCAAAAACAGATCATGCCAGACCAATCTTATTGCATTCTTTGACCAGATGACAAAATTAGTGGGTCAAAGGAATGCTCTGGATATAAGGCATTTAATAAAGTAGATCACAACCTACTACTTGATAAGATAGAAAAATGTGGGTTAGACAGCATTAACAGAAAGATAGATTCAAGATCATGTGAAGTATTACGAAGGCATTTTATAATGCCTTCGTAAGGCCACATTTGGAATACTGCATCCAGTTTGGTCACCATGATTTAAAAAAGATTTTGACACTCTAGAAAGTGTACAGAGAAGACCAACAAAGATGATTAGGGGGACTGGAGGCTAAAACATAAAGAACGGTTGCTGGAATTGGACATGTCTAGTTTAATGAAGAAAAGGACTGGGAGTGACATGATAGCAGTGTTCCAATATCTCAGGGGTTGCCACAAAGAAGAAGGAGTCAAACTATTCTCCAAAGCAACTGAAAGCAGGACAAGAAGCAACGGATGTAAACTAATCAAAGAGAAAAGCAACCTAGAACTAAGGATAAATTTCCTGCCAGAACAATTAATCAGTGGAAAAATCTGCCTTCAGAAGTTGTGAATGCTCCAACACTGGAAGTTTTTAAGAAGAAACTGTACAACCATTTGTCTGAATGGTATAGGGTTTCTTGCCTGAGGGGTTGGACTAGAAGACCTCCAAGGTCTCTTCTAACTCTATTATTATTATTAGTATTAGTATTAGTATTAGTATTATTATATAAAAAAATTCTTATACTTAACATATTTGAATTTCATACAAAAATTAGTTTGGAGATAAAAATTAATCTGAAATGAAAAAGAATTTGCATTTTTTACAAAACACTGTTTATACCTGAATACATATATTTTAATTACCTTGGATTACCCGAATCCCAATATTTTGTCTATGTTTGCTGGGAATTTTAATATTTGTAGTCCAATATATCTAAGAAACAACGGTTGGGAAACATGAACTAATTTTAATAGTGCCTATTCCAAATTCTGTTGCATCTTTAGAATCTGTTCCCTAATGAAGCACATTGAATCTATGAAGGTTAACTTAGTGGCATGACAGGTGTTTTGGAGCAAATGGTGTATGATTGGTTGTGTGTATGTGTGTAATCCCATGGCTGTAGTATTTTGAATTTTCCAGGCATAGTGCCTTCCAGATAAATGGAATTCTAGTTCCCAAAATTGTTAGTCATAATCTATGGAGATTCTCAGTCATCCAAGTCATAGCATCTTTGGGTTAGTCATAATCATACTAAACAGAGAATTCCTGATAGTACAAATAGAAAGCATTTATAATAGTGAAGCCTACAATAAGCTATGTGAATGGTCAGTCTGATTTTAATGTTGGTAAACTGCAGCTCAAGACACAATTGTGTTTATATACTTCAACTTGTTTTAGTAGAATTGTAATTTAGTAAAATAAAACCACTCCATTGTTTTTGTAATGTCATGACTAATCACTTTAAGATTAGACCACATTTCATTTTCTCCTATTTAAGAAGAGAGCAATATGTGTGTATGCTTTAGTCAAGCAAGCCTAAATGTTAAGTAATTTACAGGATAACATTAGCGACTGTTATAAATGACATATTCTAATATGCAATTGAAAATCAGCTTTCCCTTTGCACATTTGATCAATTGCCAGATGGTAGCTTTTATCACATTTATTTAATCTGAAATATACATAGTAATTACATTGAACCTTTTCATTTAAACCTTTACTGCTGTCTCCAGAGAAACCAGGACTGAATTTGTCAGTGACACCCTAATGTAGATGCAACTTGGTAATACTAATCCTAATACTTTTTTCCAGTAGTATGATGAGACAGGGACAATTAACCCTGTTAGGGAAAAAAAACTTAGAGGGGGAAATGGCATGAACCGATAACTAACCTGCTTCTTATTATACATGTAAAAATACTCTAGAAAACCACACTCAGTCTTTAAACGCTCATAAACCAAATCAACATTATTAGGAGTCCATTTAGTTGTTCTAATACTAAATAGTAGGATGGAAGAAGGAAGGGAGGGAGGGAGGGAATGGGAATGATTATAGTTACCAAAATTTTGCATTAATTTGGTTAACATAAATTCCTATAAATAGGCTGCAATTAAATATAATACTGAATAGTATTATATACTATTGCATGGGAAAAAAGTATGTTAAACCAGAATTTAATTGTTAAAATAAATCAATGTCATTTTATTAGAACAGAGAAAAATTACTCCATTAAAATGTATTACTGTGATGTATAATTTACCTTATCCTTTCTCATCCTTCTGATTCCCATCCACTATGTACACATAAACCAATATTTTAAATGGCAACCACTGGCAGCAATTTCTATTTAAAAAATAATAAGGAAAGCTTCTTTTCTCTCATGTGGCTTTGAGCTGTAGTGGCACAATGGTTAGAATGCAGTATTGTGGGCTGATTCTCCGACTGCCAGCAGTTTGATCCTGACCGGCTCAAGTTGACTCAGCCTTCCATCCTTCTGAGGTCAGACTGTTGGGGGCAATATGCTAACTCTGTAAACTCTGTAAACCGGTGTAAAGCACTATGCAGTAATATATAAGTCTAAGTGCTATTGCTATTGAACCATTAGAAATTAGAATGCTTGTGAATAAAACTAAAAAAGGAGCCAAGATGCATGGTATGCATTTAGCATATCTAGTTGAATTTTCAGAGAATTGTCACCAGTCTGTGGAGAAAATATTTTCTGCATTGCTCATACCCCAAGAAATGGTCTGCTTTTCTTTTATTAGTAATTATTACATATATATTTTTCTGGAAATACCAAGAGTTAGATAATGTAATATCCTTCAGAAGTTTTTGATTTAAATTCCAAGGCCCCAGACAGCATAGCAATGACAAGAGATTTATGGAAGGGACCAAGTGCCCTATTTCTAGATCCCTAGATATAGATCCCTATCTGTGTCTTGCTCATGATATCTACAATTGCTCATTGTTTTATTTCAATTTAATTTATTCAACTTAGTTATCACCCAAATCTATCCAAATCTGTTTAATCCTCTGTTGCCACTATAATTTTTTCCTTACCTATTTGTGAATTAAAAATAATTTAATAAAACTTGTGAATCCACAGAGAATTATGAAAACAGCACTGGGTGTAATTTATTTTAATTGATTTCCATACACTAGAAAATAAGAGATGCAAGCAAGATAGTTTCCACTGAAAAATATCCTTTTGTCAATTAGAAAAACCAGGCAAGATCTGACCACTTTAAGCATTAAAACATATATTTTTATTGTAAAATT
Source organism: Protobothrops mucrosquamatus (assembly GCF_001527695.2). Taxonomy (NCBI): domain Eukaryota; kingdom Metazoa; phylum Chordata; class Lepidosauria; order Squamata; family Viperidae; genus Protobothrops; species Protobothrops mucrosquamatus. The sequence goes on from NW_015387076.1 coordinate 236,494, forward strand.
ATGTTATATTAATCAAAAATATGTTAATCAAAAATGTGTTATGCTCTAATTAGAAAAAGAATTTCAAATACATGTGAGGAAGCTGATTTTTTTTTCCAGAGAACCTTTTAACCAAAATGCATTTCTATGACATGGCCTTTAAATAAAATAAAATACTCTAACAGAGTGTCATAATCTATATGTAATATAAGTGAGATAGCATTTTGCCTGATATTGGATTGGAGTATGGTTCAATTGACATATAATGTGAAAAATTGCCCAAGACATATTTCTTTCTAAACTGAGAGATACACGATACCTCTTCTCAAGTGCATGATCAAAAGATAAGTAGACTGATGAATAAAATAAACTTAAATGTTGATGGACCTTGAAGGATGCTTGAGGCCAATGGCTATTGTGCTAAACTATGGTTTAGATTTACATTGATTACTTTACCTAATACTGATGACATTTAGTTGTTCTTATCTCCAAATAATCTATCAAAAAAGCACTGATGATGAGAGCGTAGAGAACACTGATGTCACCTAGTTTGTGAATGCCACCGAGACGATAGTGATAGTGAACATTGAAAATGGCGATAAGGGAGGAAGTATTAGGCTGAAGGATAAGCAAACAGGGATTGCTAACGTAAGGGGAGATAGGGGAGTGGAAGATATAGAACGAGGAGAGACGCTCAGGTTACAACCCCAGAGGGTGGGGGGAATCGGTTGGAGTCTGAATGGGGTATATGATGGGATCAAGGGAGGATTGAATGGCCCGCACCCCAAAACCCCTGGCGAAAAGAACTATGCACGAGAAGGAGAGGGTGATATAGAAACAGCTATCCCCCAAAGAAGGGGAGAGAGAATCCCACTCAGCCCGAGAATTAGTGATGGAGGAGTAAATGGGAGTGCACAAAGCAGGAACAGGAAAGGGCTAGGTGCTGGTGCTAAGGATACATTTAGAGTGCAATCTGATCAGCTGGGGCCGATGACGCGGTCCAGAAGCCGGATGCAGGCGCTTGGTGATCTTATGTAGAATCATGGCAATTGGACTTCTTTTCTTTTCCTGTTGGTTCGAAATATTTTGCTGCCTATCCAAGTAGCTTCTTCAGTCAGAGCAAGTTGGTTGGGAAACCTCCACATATGTCTTCCAGGGAGCTTTCATTTCTCACCCAAATTGAATAGGCTCCTTAGGTGAGTAGGCAGAGAATTGTAGAATTTCAACTCCTAAATTGTCCTAGGTGGGTTGTTAAGTGTGGCTCCCTGGTGAACCTGTCAAGTGGTCTTTTCCTGGAGTTATGAAAAGGAAACATAAAAATTTGGGGATATGTTGTGTCTGAGACTTCCACTTCTATAGAAGAAGGATTTTCCATTTTGGCATTAATGGATTCCTTCACTCCTTCTCAAACTATTTGAGAGAAATAATCCCTAGCAAGTCTCTTAGGCTGCTGGGGGGGGGAAAATTGTGCTAGAAAAACTTCATGAATATATTTACTAAGTATCACTCACCAAGTCTTAAGAACAGAATATAATGTTAATATAAGAACATGAAGAGATAAACTGATAATAATTTTGGTTTCCTTTAGTATATTAAGTTTTTTAACCTACCAAATATAAAGATTAGGTGAAATAATATCTGACTTTACATCTATGAAAAAGTGCAAAGTCAGAACAGATAAAAATGGCAGCATAAAAATAGGAAGAAATAAACTGATAATAAATTTTGTTTTCTATTAATATATTAAGTTTATTAAATTGCTGAACATAAAGGTTATATGAAATAATATCTGAGCTCACATCAGTGAAAATATTAAAGGGTCCTGGAAAGAACATTATAAGCTTGGATCATAGCTTGAAAAAATCAAGCGACATTCATTCTACTTGAAAGACTGTTCTCTGAAAATTGCATAAAGGCTGTCTTTTATTATCAGACAAATTCGAATCCAGTGAGAGGGAGGAAGGTTCTTTTTTTACAAACTTTTGAAATTTATCTAGGCAACTTATTTTTGTTCTGGTACAGAAAATATGTTCTCCATATCAATCTGTTCCTTTGACAGTACAGAATGAACTATTTATATTGCATCTACATCTGTAGCTATATAACCTATAACTTATATTATCTATATCTATGTATAGCTTCATCTGTATCATGCTATAAAGTCTATACTGTATTTTTCTATATTTATATATACTTTGGGGAGGGGGATTTTTCCAAAATTCTTCAATTTCTTTTCAATATAAATTTTTTTATTATTTTCCAAAAAAAAAAACATCACAAGTATTACACAATATTATATTATATCCCACCCCCCCGGACTTCCCAAACCAAGTCCCAGGCTAATATTCAAATATAGGTAAACAAATATTAATATCTCTAACTCCACAAACTCTATTTATAAACAAT
>NW_015387076.1:240326-265728 GCF_001527695.2 Protobothrops mucrosquamatus
CTCACCTACATCGTCCATATAGGACGACTCGGGAACTCAACTCCTACCCCGGGCAGCTCACCTATCCCCTTATGCCCAGGGGAAAGGTATCAAGCCGTTTGACAGCTGATGCTAGCTGTCAAACCGGCTTTTACGCGAAACAGGCGGGAGGCAGCAAACAGCTGCGACCGACGAAGACGCCTGCCACCGGAAGTCCCAAAATTCTTCAATTTCTGTTGTCATATGAAACAGGAGCATTTTCAGCTTTATTTGGGGAAAAATGTTCCATTGGTAAGAATGTCATTTAGAAATGTACATGAATACGGAAAACAAACTGTTTCAAAACTATTAAATATACAACTAACATCTTATGCAGATACTAATTATCAACACTCTGATGGGAAAGGAGATGGGGACATATTTGATTTTTATTTGCAAGCAAATGCTTCTTCTCTTTCCCCACATCATTCCACACATATTTACTTCCTGGGAGTTGCAGGCCTTTATGTGTAATCTCCCTCTTACTTTTACCCAAATTACTGGTGTGTGTGTGTGTGTGTGTGTGTGTGTGTATGTAAGAGAGAGAGAGAATCAAAATCTCCCTTTAATTCACCCTGAAGAACATAGCAGGGAAGTATTAATTGTATAAGATAAAAGATAACTGAAAATGCATTTACTTTTTGTAATTCACTCAAGGGATTAGTCTTCTATCAGAAAACTAAAAAGATAACACATTGTTCTGTACATAATACATTCCTGTATGCTTAATGGTTTGACAATAATGATTGTGTTTTAGCTTGCCATATATTATTTGTAAAGATTTTTTTGAGATGGCAAAAACGTCACTTTCCTGTATCATCAGCTCATATTTTTAAGGGTACCTTACTAAAATAATTTAAATAATAATAATTTTAAATATCTAAATATCTGTGTTTTATATACTGATTATATTTGAAGCTGAATCCAGATCCATTGGATGTGCTCTCAGACTGAAGAATGAGAGGGATGATTGTGTTGTATTTCTCTCAAAAGAAGATTTGTATAACTTTGGGGTTCCCTTTGATTCTTCATAGGCAATTTTTTTTCTCAAGGTGGACCAATGCCAGTTTTCACTTGAGGATTAGCTGTAACCACACTTGCCCAGGAATGTATAGCTTCAGGGCCCCAAATATTAATAATTTAACATTTTGATTGCTGCAATTTATTCCATGGATGATCCTTAAAGATAGCACAGAAGTCAAAGCTGGTATAGTGTTTGTGTGTGTATGTATAAGCCTTCAGGTAAATTGGATGATTTAGTACCTATTTTCAAAATACATCTCTAGCCTTTTCCAAAGTACTAATTAGACGCAGTGTTTCTCAACCTTGACAATTTTAAGGCATGTGGACTTCAACTCCCAGAATTCCACAGCCAGCAATGCTGGCTGTGGAATTCTGGGAGTTAAAGTCCACATGTCTTAAAATTGTCAAGGTTGAGAAACACTGATAGAGTCTGTAAAATCTCAAACAGCTTCCATTCTAAGTATTAGAAAAGATGCTTTTTCCAATATCATCCAACCCATGTTTTACTATGGGGATGCTCTGAATCTGGTTCCACCTATCTGGCTTGCAGTATGTTGATTAGGAATAATCAGTATTAATGTAGTGTCCAATTTTCAGAGCTGTCCCAGAATAAATACAGTTGTGTGCCATGTTTTCTTGTTTTAAACAGCTACTTAAAACATGATTATTTATCCAGGCATTTGTGGGATAACATCTGTGGCAGTATCAGACTGTTTTTGAAGAGAATTTTGTTTTTATACCATGTATTTAAACATATCCTATTAGTACACATACTTAATAGACATTTTGCATGTCTTTTAATTGCCTTTGAGCAGACAGATTACATTATTATCTTTTGTTTTATCAGATTATTTTCTTGTTCCTTTTCTGTGTTCCATTGTAGAATCCATCATGAAGAGGACATATATAATATTGATAATAATGACAACAACATCTAGAACAATAAAAATAATTATACCAGCTGAATTACTGGGGCATCTTAGACACATTGATTATTTTGTAATATGATCAAGAACCAAACATGTTGCATTAGTGAATGACTTTCTTGTGAAGCAAGAGTAGAGGAGGTATTGTTGAAATTTCAGTTCTGGAACACAAGTCCTAGAGCTTGGAACCAGGCAGCTTTTATTCACAGCAGTTTGTGTCTTGTCTTTTTGGCTCTCCCTCCTCTCAGTTGGCCTTACTGTTCTGTGTTGCCATAGCATTCTTTGATCTGTGAGAAGAAGAAGCAAAAACAAAAACAAATGATAAAACAAAGGAGATCATTTCAGAAAGACCCGGCATAGTCATACACCACTCAGTATCAAGGATACAGCTGTAGAGGTGGCCAACAGTATTAAGTATCTAGGGGTGCAGATAACTAAGAATCTAAATTGGTCTCTCCACACGTCTGCATTCCCTGTGTTGGATGAGGAGAGCACATCTTTCTCCTTCTGTCCTGGCCACTTTTTACAGAGGCATGATTGAAAGCATTTTAACAAACTGCATCACTGTCTGGTTTGGTGGCAGCAGTGCCTCAGATAGAAAGTCCATACAGAGAATGGTAAGGAGAGCCAAGAAGATTATAGGAAGCTTGCTTCCTGGTATTCAGGATGCTGCTTATAAGCACTATGTGCTTAATGCTCAAAACATTGTTAGAGACCCCACACATCCACTTTACGGTCTGTTTCTGTTGCTCCCCTCTGGGAGGAGGTTTCGAAGTATTTTTAGCAGGACTATCCAATTCTATAATAGCTTTGTTCCCTATGCCATCCGTCTGGTAAACCTGCAAGATTTGTTATGTACATGTATACATAACGCAAACTAGACTGTTGTTCCTCTGTGTCATATAATATATGTGGGTATATGCATAATTCTGTATTTATTTATTTATTTATTTATTTTTGTCACATTTATGTAGTGTATATGGAGGTGTGATCCTTTGAGAACTGAATGCAATGAAATTTCATTTTAATGTATGCCTATTAGTGTACATTCAAAGTGACAATAAAGTTATTAGTGATTATTCTATTCAAGGAACAGGAAATATGGGGCTATAAGATATGGGGCTATAAGAAAGATGAAACTAACATGTATTTCACATTGGTTGATAGGAACCAATCAACACCTTAGTCCATATGCAGGAATTAAGAATTACTCTTAAAGAGAATCTTTGTTTACAATACTCATGTGTTACAAAATATACATAGCAATTTTCAAAATAATTGCTAAAATTAATTCTATGCATGTAAACTATTAGCATGATGTCAGTATATGTTAACAATATCATTATAGAGTTGAAGTTTTGTTAAGTGCAACAAATACATTTTAACATTACATGAGCTGCTTCTTTCACTTCAATATACATAGCTATCGTCTCCATCATGGCATTCTCCTGGATGGGAATTCTGGCACAGGAGATCCAACATATCTAAGAAATGACAAGTGGAGAAAGCTATATTTAAGGCTAATAGACAAAATACTAGTTTTGCTACTTGAGAACAAGGTTTTCAAAAATAAATGGTCAATATGGCAAGATTTTCAGTGTAAAATATCTGATGGATTATTAACAGCTATTTGAATTTGTTCCAGCATAAATCAGAAGGCTGCTTTAAATTCAAAAGTTGAAAATGAACCGTATTCTTTAGGGCTGCATTTATATTTATCTGGTTCAATTCATGCAGATTCAGTCAACTTTGGGACTTGCTAAGCTATACCTTTTCTCTCCTCTTTTTTTTATTTCTAGAGAAAGAGGATGGAAATGACAAAAAGGAATATATAAAGAATTCCCACTGAGATTCATTCCTATAAATTATGTATTATGTAGAGTCTATTCTACTGATTCTATCTGATCCTCAATTCTCAACTCCTTATTTTTGCTTCTATAAATAACCATGGATAGATATTCAGTTATAGAGCTGTGAAGACAGGACTAGAAACCTTTCCCATTTACTAACTTCTGATAGAGATTTTTCTTCTTTTTCTTTTTGTCCTGCTTTTGTGTTGTGATGTCCAGAGGGCTGTATCAGTCTGGGACTACAAGTACTGCTATATTGGTGATAAGAAAAGAATAGGGAAATAACTCCTCTGTGTATTCTTAAAATGCCATATTCCTCCTTTTCACATACACACACAGAAAATATCTCATGTTATTTTAAATTTCAGTGTTGATACTTGGGGGTCATTTCATACCATCTTAAATAATCTACCTTTTTGTTACTTTTTTCCCTACTAGATCCCAATACTTTGGCTGGAAGAAATGTACCAGATCATGCTGTTATAGGAGGGATAGTAGCTGTTGTTGTCTTTGTCACACTATGCTCTATAATTCTTCTTGGTCGATATCTGGCAAGACATAAAGGTAGGATGGATTTAATCAAACTGAAGTTAACTTTTATCTTCTTTTCTTGGTCCCATAAAAACTCAGCTCTGATAAGGAAGCATCAGAATTTGTTTGTTTGTTAAGGTCCTCGTTTTTATCCTTGTGTCTGCAAAAACCATTAATTTTACAGATGGATTATCTGTGGCAAAATAATATCTATTAATTTATCCAAGGTCATGCTGGAAGTCAGTGACTCAGAGGATCTGACAAGTGAAAAGGCAGTAGAGATATTGGTTTGTGCAATGCTATAGACTTGTATTTGTATATTTACTTGTTTTCTTTAATTTATTATATCAATCTTCTGTATAAAGTATATGAACACCCAAACACCCACTAGCAATAATAAATTATTGGCCTCAAATATGTATTGAAAAGCTCATAATGAGAAAAATACTGATTATTAAATTCCAAAGTCATTATATTTTTTTAATCTTTCCAGGAAAAATATACTATTATTCAGAGATATGTAAAAATGAATGAGTGAACTTAGTCAGTTCAGTTGATGGCTGGTTTAGCCGATTCTGACCATCAAGACAGTTCATTGAACTTTTATTTAGGTTGATTAAAAGATGCCATTTTTTAGTTTTATCTAAAAGTTATTTTACAACTTTTGAATTTTTTTCTCTTTTAGATATTTAGATTTTGCTTTTTATAACCATGGACAGAATGTTTCGTACAAAATCCACTTAAACAGCTTTCTAGTGCTCTTTTTTGTATGATTATATAATATCTCTAGATCTAGATATTTATGTTTAAAATATGGTTTGGGGCAATTAATATTGTGTCCCATTAATAGCTACTTAAGAGTAAATTCATTTAAATGCTGGATAATTATTTTCTTCTGGTATAGAATTGTATTAGGGATTTCTAGTGAATTTAATCTAACATTTTTAAAAGAAGAATGTAACAAAGGCAACATAGCTTTTGTGTCATGATAGTAATCTATTTAAATCAGTGAGACTTCTTTATAAGGGTGTATGTTCAGTCAGAAAACTTAAATGCAGCTTTTAATTCTTAATAAGCAAATCAGACAAGTTTATAAATAACTTTTCATCTTTAAACAGCTAGCCTGAAATAAGAATCTCTTCCTTTTCATGGGTGGGAGGATGTCGATTCTCTTAATTGCTGCAATAGTTTAAGAACAAAATGTTATTATTATTTTTAGTTTGGTTCTCTGCTTGTTGAGATTGATTATCATAAGAAACATCTTTGTCTTGGAAAAACTAATTCAACTTAATCTAGCTATACGAGCTTTCTTTGAGATGGTGCCATATAGAAGTTTTTGCATTACAATTTCTATCATCCACAAATGCTTGCTGCAGGATGGTAGAAATTTATTTACACATTTGTATAACAGCAAGAGAAAGCTATTAAAGAAAATAATAAACCTATTTTTTTTTCAAAGTTACTATTACGTATTTTTAATCTTTTCAAATTATAATATGTCTGTCATTTTATCTCCTGTAAACCACCCTGAGTCGCCGTGAGTGAATAGGTGGCAATACATTTTTTTAAAAAATAAAATAAAATAAATACTAAAGCATTATTAGCACTTTATTCCCTTCTTAGAGGTAATTCAATACTATAATAAATGTAAAAGTAGCTATGACAAAGGCTGGTAAATAGGCATACAGATTTGTGAGTATTGTTTAAAGAGATATAAACTGACTAGTCCTCATTCAGGTTCATAGATATTACTAAATCAAAGTGTGATTTTTTTTTTACCTTACTGTGTCTAGTGTAATCAGTCAGTTTCATCCAAAAGCTGTTGTACATGTTCTCAAACACACTAATTACAATAAGATACACTGGGAATAAGTGATTGTGATTACAACTTCTCTCTTCATTATTTAAATAATGGTATATGCTTTCTACTTTATATGTGAATGCATTTGCTATGTGAATATACCGATTCCCTGTAATGTCTAATTTCATCTCATATTAAGACTGCATTTTGTATGAATTAAATATCAGTTTGCAAAACAGAAATATATTTAGCTTAGTTTCGAGTCTTTTTTTCAAGAACATTCCAGTGCCTGTTAAATGTTACCAAATAGATATTACTTTTCATCAGTAATGTAAGGAGAAACATCCATGTTCTTTAGAATAAGCATCTATTAAAAATATTCCTGATTTATTGGAAGTTTAGAATATTACTGAAGATTAACAAAACTCTTGGGCTAGGGTTTGTCCATATAACTTACATAAGCTTCCAGATAATAGTTTAATTAACTAGCTTTTATAGTAAAAGTATAAGCTATATGAGTAGTCCAGTGGACACTCTAAGTGTCATTTTTAGGAGGACAAACACATGTTCCAATTTCCAGACTAAGCTGACTTTCCCATTAATTGAAACTGACTTGTTTTAAACAATAAAAATAAACATGTTACTGTTGTAGATTCAAGATATGATAAACTGGCAAATAAATCCACATAATAGAGATAGTTCTGCAATGCAGAACAAAATTGAAGGTTACAGCAAGAATGCAGGCAAATATATCAATATACATATTTATCTAAAATATTTCCAATGAAATTGGAACTAAAAGTATTGCTAAAGCGTAGCTGCTTTTAAATGATGTATTAATCATTATGTGCAATTAACATTTTTGTTGAAGGAATAGAACTGCCAAAGTGCCAATTTTGAAACTTGAGATCATGCTGCTTGATTGATTTAAGAAGATGAAGAAATGTTCTGTGTTTTATATCACAGTGCATCCAAAACTAATTAAGGCCTTTCTCCAAAGCTTCTTATTAATGAATTTTTGTCAGTTTATAGTACAACAGACCATTTCTGTGCAATTGATAGATAGTTATGATAGCTGAACTATACAATTACTACTACTTTAACAAATACAAAAATCATTCAAATTAATGATAGATTAATTGCTGAATCTGAGAAACATTCATGGTAGAATGCTATATGGTCTTTAACCTGGTCCACACCCAGACCAATTATTTTTGTGTTAGAAAATCCCATCACTAAAGCAATATCAAAATTGTCTATATCTCTAACATTTGTCTTTTAATCACACTGTTTCCTACAGGAACATATTTAACAAATGAAGCTAAGGGAGCTGAAGATGCACCTGATGCGGACACAGCCATTATCAATGCAGAAGGCAGCCAAGTTAATGCAGAAGAGAAGAAAGAATATTTCATATAGATGCAGACTTAGATTCTTTGAACACCACTATCCACAAGGCTGACTCTTGGAGAAAACTGGCTCTCATCTTTCTGAATTAATTTATCATGTCTCCTTTCTAGCCTTGTTAAAGTGCATAATTGCTCTCAGTTGCCAGTTTGTACCAACAATCAGCCATGAACATAATTTTTCTTTAATTATGATACCATTCATAATGCAGGACATTTCTTATTGCCTAATCATCATATACATTGCTCTTTTAACATACAGTGCTTGAATATACAGCCTTAACAAATTTAATCATCATCTGTTCACATTTGGTTCTTCTACATTTTAAAGAAAGTGTTCCTTTTATTTTCTTTTAATATGGTCCTTACCTATATTGCATCAGACCATTTTCATAGCAAATGTTCTTAGGTGAGGACCTAAATATACTTACATAAACCATTACAAGTAAGATTAGAGGTTTACAAAGAATGTTTTATATATCGTCTGTAATTCAAAATCAGCCGAGCATTGAAACATTATGCCCTAAGAAACACTAATGAAATCATTCTACTATAATTTCTTGTGTGTTTGCAAATGGCAGCAAAGGAGTATGAACAGAACTTTTATTTAATGAAATACTGGTATTAAAAGCAACTTCTGTGTGGTAATCAACACCATACACTCCTGTCTACACAGAATCCAAGGTGATGGATTATGTAGCTCCATTTTGAAAATGGTTGTCCAGCTCTTTTACTGCTCCTAGAATCGTAAAGACTTCCATATATATTTCTATAATTTGTATTCCTTTTAATTTATTTGCTTCATGTGGGTCTATCTGCCTACTCAAATTGAACGTGTTCATGGGGCAAAACTGCAAGGCATTTTAATATCTGTATATAGTGCATATAATAAATCCAATTAAACATTATTTGATACATATTTAACTTTTGGGGCTGTAGGTAAGTCAGTCACAAGTAAGCATTTTCTAATGTCCATTATATCCCTTTAGATATAACTTAAATTAATATTCTGAGTAGATAACATGTATTAGTATTTTTTGTCTGTATGTCCTAGCACTGTTCAGCAACAAATTTTTCTAGTTCCAGTTAATTTCTCTTTGTTATACAATGGAAGCACAATGTTATATGGAAAGGTAGTTTTAAGCTAACAACCAGTGCACAGCCTCAGGTTTTGTCTTACAACCACATTAATGATTAAATGCTAAGTTACTAAAAAATTCAATACATAATTTGGCAGTTCCAGAGCTGCTTATCAATGTTGGATTTGCCAAACCCCAAACAGAAAATGTTACAACAACAACAATTCTCTATGTTTTGTGTATATGGTAAATGACTAATCCTTTATATTAAATTTCTGTCTATGCATTTTGTGAGGTACAAACTTATGTCACGGTGAATGATCAAGAATATCTGCCATGCTTTTAGCTCCACGGTAAAGACCTCTCTGATATTATGTTGAGTGTGGGCCAAAGGACAGCTTAGAACAATAATAATTTTTAAAAAGTCTAATCCAACATAAAATATTCCTCTTCCAGACCAAAAAAGGCAACAACAAACAAAAATAAAAATAAATGAAATAACCAGATAAGCTCTTACTTTCTGGTTCCATGTAAACATAATTGACTAAAATAGTAGAAATTGTTGTTTATCTCCAAAGTACTGCACACTTTAAAAATAAGACAAAGAGGAATACATTTCTATATAGAAACTATTACTGGTGAAGTCTAAAAGCATAATGGCCTATTGTAAAGAATTAAGTCCTGGGTTTATTTTTTGTGTGGGGAATGGAAGGAGGGTGGGTAACATTTGAATATGGCATCATGTGTCACAGTCAATGGAAATCAAAGGTATTGTGTCAGATTATTTATCCAAAGGCTATATACCTTTTAAGGACAATAGTAGTTTTTAAATTGTTTTTGTTAGAAGGAAAAAATTACTTTGTTAATTTCAATGAGAAAAAAAAGAGCGAGCGAGAGAGAGAGAGAGACCATCAATCAAGCAGCACTTTTTCAAAGTATACAGAACATAAATAATATGATGTGGTTGAGTGTTAACATAATAAATCATATACAGTATGATATTTTAAAGAAATACGTCTGCATTGATGTGACTGCATGCTTGTTTTTTACAGTTCATTCAAAAATCTGTGGAAAAAAATGCAATAATATGATAATCTAGTATGGTAATTTGAGAGAATCAGGTAGAAGTACTAGACACATTGAAGCTAGTATAGGTTTATAACATAGTCATGTTTTCAAAAACTGATTTGTAGAACTAAGGTAAAGGCCAGCAATGCACTTAAACGTGTTGAGGTGCCTTGCTGCATTAGGATTATGTTTACTAAAATTATATGCCTACTGGTGTTACATTTACACATTCATACATTTTTATCAATTCTATTATGTTTAAATTATATAGAAATACTTTATCTAGTTATTCATCCCTATGAAGTGAGATTTCCAGATATCTTTAGGCATCTTTCAATGTAAGCATTTCAAAATATTTAGTCACTGTAGAATACAGAAAACAATGGAATTCTGCAACAGAGATAGGGATTAGATTGTTAAGTTTTGCTTGTAGTAGACTAAAAAAAATCTTTCCTTGCACATTGAGATGTACAGCAGGCTAAAAGGCAATGAGAAAGTCCACCAGAATGAAAAATCACTGTCTATCATCACTTTCTAGCACCCAGTTAAATCAGACACTCTCAATCTTTTAATTGAGAACAAAGGAAGCTTTTGAAACAGAATAAAAATATACTTTATTTAGATCGATACATTCCATAAATGAGCAAACTTTAATATAATGATTTTGGCCTTTAATCTTTCTCCACTTTTCTCTGTTTTGATGTATTCAGTCCCGTTTAGATAAAATAGCAATATTATATCAGATTATTTTAAAAAACAATGCTGACACTTTTTCATACCTTTGTTTGATTTGCATGAAACCCAACTGAGTTTACTTATCCCATGTAAAAACTCTTATACTTGGAGCTATAATTCTAGCAATGCTGCCTCATTTTTATCAATGTCCTTCAATTGTGTTGATTTTGCACTAGCACTTGAGCAGATCCCAAATAATTCTGCTTCCTATTTCAGTGCCTTTTCAACCAGTACAGATCAGAAAAACATGGGAAAAGCCAGATAGCAAAAGGAGATGGTAGATTCCATCTTGGCCAAGATATTTTCTCTTAGGTTTGCTCTTAGATACTTAAGGTACTAAAGCTTCAGTATAAAGCTTTGTTTCCTGAACCTAGTCCCTGGTTGCTGCATAGCAGAGTCATGTTGTCAGGGTGATGGAAGCTGTAGGCCAACGTATCTGGAAAGCTCTACTGGATAAGGCTCGCATAAACTGTCAGGAGATGGAAGATGACCCTTTCCAAACTGAATGTTCAGTATAATAGGATGAATAAGAGGGCCATATATATTTACAAGCTTTACCCATCCAGGGAAAATGCATGTATTCAACATCTTGTATAATTTATAAGAATAATAACAAAAGGTGATTATACCAATCTAGATCCACTTTGGGAACTCCAAGTTTAGATTAATATATTAGAATAAAATGCCAAAAGTTTATGACAATTTAATTGCCTGCTTTATCATAGAAGACAGGTATAAATAATCATGATTTGAAGACAGCAACTAATGAAATTTGAACCAAGACAGTTGTCACTGAGAATGTATTTTTGTCATCAATCCAGCACATCAAGTTGCTACTGATTACTATAGTTCTCTTTTGCAGTCATTATAATTCTTTATTTTTTTAATAAAAGGAGAAGATGGCATCTCAGAATATATGGGTCCGTTATCTTTCATTCTGGAATGCCATTTGCAAATCTAATTGCTGCTAGAACAATCCCTAACCCTAAACATTTACCTGTTTTTCACAGGTATGGAAGGCAAACCATCTTACACTGGAATTTCCTGCTATTAAAATCATATTTCCAATTATTCCAGTGAATTGGACATCTTGAGTTAATTATTTCCAATGTAGGCTACCTATTTATAATGAATCTCTCAGTGAAAAGAAACAATATGTTTTATTGTAAAAGCATTGCTTACTATGTATTCATACATACATTAAGCATTTTGATCATCACATATGTTACATGTGCTTCCATGTAACATTGCAGTTACTGTGTAATTTAGTGCCACTTATTATAAAGTGTTACCAAGAGGAATATAAAACTCTTACATTTATTATTCCATTGAATAGAGACAATTCTAATCAATTGAAAACAAAACATGCAATTACAAAGAATTGTCATGGTCATACTAGTTTTCTCCAAAATGTTCTTAAATCTTATCTTCTTAATCATTAGAGATAATGATTTATAATAAATGTGAACACTTATATAATAAATTAGCTACTAAGAAATTACGTCACTAAACATGAAATAGAAATTATCCAAATAATGCTTTGAGTTAAGTGGCACAAAGTACATATTAAAAACTATGCAAAAATATAGGTGACTACAGTGTACTTACATGTAAGTATCTTGTGCTTTCTCTGTATGCATATTGGAAACCCATGTATTTATAATATGAATTTTGATTATTTTATAAGGTAGGAGATAAAAGCTTGCAGTTACAATCATGAATTATTACCATACATGCAAAACTGTCATCTTTAAATATGTATATTTCCCCAAATCTTTAATTTACTGTGAGTTATTTTTAAAAACTAACCATTAATCCATTTGGTCTATTTTCTTATTTGGGTGTCATTGTGTTCCTTTCAAATATCTTTTGAGCAAAGACCTCTACCTGCTAATACTTTTGCTGCCAGAAAGGTCTAGAACTGCTTAGAAATCTATATCTAACCCAACCCTGGCAGTTTGTTCTTTTTGTCTTCCTTGAGGGAACCTTGCATGCCAAGATGCTGAAAAGTTGCCATTTGCTCTGGTATTTTTAGTGTGAGCAGTGGAAAGACAGCCAAAGAAATAAGTTCCTTATCCTGACCCTTATTTCATCGAAGTATCTCATCTGGAATTTCTGCTGTTTATTTCCCAATACCCAATAGATAATCTTACACAGTGAATACAAAATGCTTCCATCAAACAGCAGAGAATGCCTTTTCCCAAAAAGTTATTGTTTTTCCCCCAAAATGTAAATTTATATAATATTTATCCTTTTAATTTCATCATTTCTTCCTAACATGAGCTTCCAAAAGCATTGAAAGTAGTGAGATAACAAAAAACAATCATAGAGATAAATATTGTTAAATTGAACTTCGCAAAGCTTCCAAACTTCGGCCATAGCTGTCCTTCTCTGAAGCACTATCATTATTCCCAAAGCTCTGAATCACTTAATCTACTTTCAGTTGGTCAGTTTTAATAGATTCCTAAAATAAATCTGAGGTTTAAATTTAATAATAATAATAATAATAATAATGATGATGTTTTTAATTTGTTTCTTAACTTCTATTGGCATCTTGAGATTCTTTAATCATCTGGAGATTTTGATTTTGTAGACATCAGGCTGCAGTAAGTGTGTATGTATCTGCTATGCTTTTACTACATAATGACTATCATTGGGCTATAGTTTGTATAATGGAGATTTCTGACTGACATGCAAAGGATCCCATATTGGGTTATCCAAGTATTATAATCTTGGCATGAATCATTTGTTGGCACTGATGCACTTTGGGTCTCCAGTTTGCTCAAGAGGATTTCATTGAATCTCCTCACTTTTCACAATTGACCCAACTAAGATAATGCATTGTGCCATTGTTTTAAACAAAATATTAATGTTATATTTATTAAAATAACCTTTATACATATATTTCAATATATAATTTATTTGATTGCAATTATTTTACTTTCATATAAGAGCTGCTCAGATAACAGCATTATGAAGCATCCCAAATTATGAATAAGCTGCTTTAAGGGTCAACACTGAAAGCTTAGGCTGCTAGCTGTTAGTTTCTTCATTCTGATAATTACCTAATAATGGTAATGGAAGATACTTCCAACAAAGATTATTCTAAATAAAGAGCATTTTTATTTTATTTTCAGGTTAATGGGATATTTTCTGCTCTAAGGAATTCTAGATAGACAAGCAATTGCCACACTGCCTTGCAGCTGTCTGTAAAATTAGGAAAAAATAAAAAAATAATCTCATCTAGCAAATCACCGTCTTTTGGTCAATTCTAAAGCAGATACCACAAGCTGTCATACCCTAAATATGACTACACCTTTGTAAAAATTAAATGCTAAAACTGAATGTTTTCAAATATCTCAAGTACTATTAGGTTTCAAATATCTCAAGTACCATTAAAGTACAATTGCCTTTACAATAAATTTCACTTAAGGAACCAGCTAAGCAAAATGTATAGCTTTTCTGTCCCTTAGAACGTTTACAACCCATCTCCATGTATGCAAACTACAGTCTTCTATAGTTACGTACACTCAATTCATTGCTAAGTCAGACTAAGCCTTGTTTGACTGTCTTCATTATACATGTACCAAGTCTTGCATGAAAGTAGATAGTATAGATATATTCCACAGACTAAGAATACATTATTAAAGCCACAGGTTCAGTTTCTGCTGCAGATATCATGTAAATCTTCCTAATGGCCAATTTTATCTTATTTATTATCCTATAGGAAAGAGGTAATTAGCAGCTGGATGCACAAATGCTTGGGCAAGCTAAGTGGAAAAGAGAAAGCTGAAAGGACATCAAAATGTTAAGTATGCTCAGTATGAAGTACATATCAATTATTCTCAAGAAATTTGCAGTCCAATCTGCATTTGAACATGCAAACCCATCTACAAATAATCAGTTTTTGTGCACCAATTCATTGCTACAGTGTGCTTCATTTTGTACAGCATTTTCAGGAGTCTGAAATGCATAGAAATATTTTAGAATAGGTAGGCATGATAATTCATAGGCATCTGGAATAAAAACAGGGTAGCAAAGAAACTCCAGAGAAATAAAGTAGTTTTCCATATCTTAGAATAGATAAAATCTATAGTTATAATTATTCAGCTGTTTACTTTAAAAGTATCCCATAATTATTGGTACCAATGCTACAATAGTCACTTGTCAAAACTATTTCTGTCTCAAAGCTCTGATAGGTAACAAATTGTTACATATGCATTTTGAGCATTATTCCAGTTTTGTAAAATGATATGTGAAAATACACAAAACACAGCAAGAAAGACAGATTTTCTAATCCAATGTGCAGTGATTCATACAATAAACATATCTCCATGTAATCTTCCCGCAAAGTATGCTCAAGAACCTGCACAAAAGAAGAGACATTCCTTATTGATATCACTGGTAGTTCTGGCCCCAATCCTTTAAGTTAGCTGTAGCCAACCTGGCAACTTTCAGTTGAATTTATTATAACACAGCTACGGAAACTTTCAGATAAATTTTATTTTTACCTTTCTTTTTTAAACAAGAAATGTAGACAAACTGCCCAATTAACAGGCATTTTCATGTGGATCCAGAAATATTTTTCCCCAAAAGATTTTGTTTTAGCACAAGGTTCACAATCACTGTACTAATCACAAATGCACTATACATTAATATTTCTTTATAGTTTTTCAAACTGAAAAGATTTAATTAAAAATATTTATAAAAGAATGATTCAGTGATAAGTGACAGATATTATTTTTATTCTAGAAACAGATAATCAAATTATACACTTTCTGTAAGCATCTAATTAATTTAGCAATAATATGTATATAGTTTAATTATATTTTATATATTTTCTGCATTTCCATACTATAAAGTGCATGCATACATATGCAGACATGCCAAAGGACTGCTTTCTTTTGAAACAATTTGTACAAATTCAGCAGATCCTCATTTTCTATAACCAGCCTTACAATTTTATAGGTAAGAAAAAGAAAGCAGTACTATTTTTAAAAAAACTCTATGCACTATATAGTTTCCCAGCATTTTAATTCAAAATGCACTTTATAGTTTCACCAAAAATTGGGATGTTCAAAGTCTTTTACAATTGTCTCTTCCTTCTTTCAATATGTCCTTCTTAAAAAAAAAAAAAAACAAATCTGAAAAAAGTAAATTGGGTGGTGCTCATGAAAAAAATACCAATTTCCAACTCTCCCACTAAAGTAGGTCCACAAAGGCCAAGTTATAAAGTATTCCCCATTTCATTTTAGGCTTGCAACTTTGGGGAATCCACTTATAGGTTTCAATTGTTATAACACATAAAATATTTTCTGTCCTATCTGATCCAGGACTGCTAGACCAATAGGACTGGTAAACTGTTTCCCCAGGTTGGTAGCTAACTGAAAAGTGACTACAGTGGCCTAAGAACTACAGTGTAACTGACATGCAATTTCAGCTATGTTTTGGACATTATATCACTTAATTCCACAAAGAGGAATTAAGAATGCAGCACTGACAATGGAAGCACAGTTTCTCATTATTTCGTAATTTTTACTGAACAAAATGCATATTGTAATGTTAGGTACATGACACTTGCATGTTGCTATGCCTATATACTTTCAGAGTTTTCAGTGTGTACTTTGTGGCGCTTAAAATGTCATGTACAATTTTATCAACATTCTACAGGGTTCCCATTTGCACTTCATCTTTCAGTAAAGTCTTGTCAGAGAAATGTCTGAATATTATTAAAATGAATAAAATTTCAATTTTAGTTATCTGTTGGACATTAATGAAGTGTCTATTCATTTCATACATTTTGGAATTCTTGAATTTAAGATGGAATATTATCAGAGCGCATATTGGCAAATGTGAGGAACATAAAATGTCTTGAATAAATATTAGCAAATACTAGAATGATTGAATGTTTCCCAATAAAAATGTTTCAGGCATATCCCATAATGAAGTACTATAAAATGGCTTGTCCAACTTCTAACTAAGAGCCTTATTGCATGTATTGAAATATCAACTGGATAATAGAGCAAGAGGTGCAAGGTTGCCAAAATGGGGACTGAAAACAAAGATGATCCATCCATCCCTTTATCCATCTATCAGAAAGGAGATCAGGCCACAAAAAGAGTCTCATCTCAGAGTTGCCTATGTAACTTCAGGTTTACATAGGTAATTCAGTTTTAACACAGAAGATTTTGTAGCTGTGCCAGCTCAACCAAGAGCAGGTGAAATATCACAGTTATGGCCAGGAAAATATCTTCATTATATTAGTATATAGGGGTTTAAATTGTAAATATGAAGCATACAATAATTATAGCTTAACATCAGAAGTGGAATATCCCAAGAATACTGCACATAGAATTGGATACATTTGATAGGACACCAGATTTTTTTTAAAAAAGGGGATCACTAAACAAGAGAAATTCAAATCTAATCAGACCAAATACCAGTTATTGCATTCCAGCAGAAAGTAAAGAGGCATGTTGAGACAATGGATGGGTACATGCACAATTGAAGCAGGCAAACTTTGGCAACTTCAATTGCCTTCTAACATATTGAGACAAAAATCTGGGGAAGGGGCAAATAAAAGCTACCTCTATAGCTTTTGATCCTAAATTTAACCAGCACTAGAACTCTGAAACTAGCAATTATAGTATTTGTTTAATATGTTATATTAGAATACCAATCAGCTTGTTAAAATAATATCAAGAAAAACAAAATATGTGTAAAAGCCCATTGGGATTTAAATATGTGCCCCATACAACATGGGTCCCCAACCCCCGATCCATGGACCAGCACTGGTCCACGGCAACCGGGCCACACAAACAAGCAAAGCCCTATCCATAGGATGCAGGTAGCATGCAAAAACATGCCCCTCTGGTCCGTGGAAAAGTTTCTCTCCACAGAACTGGTCACTGATGCCCCAAATGCTGGGGGCCGCTGCCATACAATATATATATTATAAATTTTAAATATTTTAAATAATATTCTAACTATATTATATCAAATATGTATTATCAGATCTACATTTTGGTTTGGTGAAAAAGAAAAAAAAGTGTGAAAATGAGCAGTAGGAATAAGAGTTGCATTTTTTTGGTATCCCTGAGAACTTATTATGCTATAACTGCCATAATTACTTCAAACAGTAATCATGGCAGCAAATAATATGAAGCCACATGATATATACATTATTTGACTGCAGATCTAAGGTTTTGCAAACTAGCCAGCTTGCTATTTGGTATTAATTTGGTCTAATTTAAACTGTTAAGAAATATTTCTGGCGTGATCACTGATTCCCTTAAAAGGTAGACAAATATCTTGGGAGTACAATTTATGACAATTTTTCAGTCATTTCCTAAATACCAGTTAGGTTGAGTGATTGATTTTCATGGATAGAAATGTGATGGACACTGTCTTAGACACAAGACTAATAGCAACAATATTTAGATAACAACTCAGGCAGAAGTCACTGGGGTTCGTGGACTTTCTTGGGAAGCCTCACCAGGAGTTCAAATGGTATCTTCCAGGGAAACAGCTTGAAGTTGCCTCCCCTAGTTATCTCTGCTTATAGTTCTTGTTGAGATAGCAGACATTCCTTTTGAACCACAAAGAGCAAAAAAAGGCTCACAAGAGAAGGCAGCACTCCTCCTCTTACCCAATGTGGGTAAGATCACAGAATCATACAGCTAGAAGAAACCTTGGGTGGTCTTCTGGTCATTATTCTTTTATTGGTGTGGCAATAACTTAGTATTTAAAATTTCAAACCAATTACTTGGTATGTAGTATCAAAACTTGCTACTAACTACATTAGGAATCATACTGATTTGGATTCTTATTGTCAAGCTTCAATTTAATGAAGACTCAAAATTACTTCTGTTCTCTCCTGAATTTAATCTCATGAGTTTTCTTATATGAGTTATAGCTACCTCATCTACCCAAGAAGTAAATATAACCAAAAGTGAATCTCACATAAAACCTTCTGTACTTGAAGCCATAGGCAGCTGTTTGGCTTTCCCACATGATACCCTATTCCTTAATAAATATCACAGGAAGGTGAAGTTTAGGAAGAGGAGTGTGGTCAATCCAGTTTAACCTGACAATCTCACTTGCTCAACATATTGAACTGGATCATTTAAAAGTCCATTATATATTATGAACTCTGAAATAAAGTCATTTGTGGGCCAGGATTAATATCTAAGAGTCCCTGAGGTATATTTTAGTTACCTACTTTAACTGATTCAGCTATGTTGTAGAAAAGGAAAATTAATTTGATCTTTTAACCTCTGGATATAGAGGGAGGAGTTAGAATAGCACTCAAAGAATAGGAGTGTTCCAGGATTTGTTCTATAGGATTTTGTTTTCCTTTGCTTTAGTTTATTACTTTATACTCTTCCACTAAGGTGAAGGACAGAGAACTTGAAACAAGAGCAGAGAGTTGATATGATTAGTTACCTCTAAGTTATCACCAGTTGTGCAAGGTAAGTGATTTGCCAAGGAAGAGTGGCAAATGTATTCAAGCTGTGCTGCATTAGTTTTTGCTTCTACATCCTATAAACTTTTCTTGTTTTGAATGCATTATATCCCATTTTGTGTGATCTATCTATAAGTTGTACTTTGAAAAATACTTGTGAATTTCATATATTACACTGTCTCTTTATATGGAAAGCACTGCATAAATAATTTAAGAGATATAAAAGCTTATCTTTGCTTTATATGAATAACCATCCATATTGTGCTTGATAAAACTGTTTTGTTTTTTCAAGTCTATAAAACATAACCTCATGGATCATTGCTTGGTGACTCCAATATTCATTCCTAAGATGCTATCAACATATTTTGGTTGCAGCTTTAGGAAAATGAATGTCTTACTGTGTAGGGCTGAATTCCTGAAATATGTAACTTTTTCAGTAAATAGCAGTCAATTCTACATAATACATTTGGAAGGGCTACTGGAAATGACCTACCTCTAAATAGCACATATTACATTTTAAGGGAAGAAAGAAAAAAACTGGTGAAAAAAATACTGGTTAGCATTTTTTTTCACTTCTTCATAATTTTCATATCACAATTCATCCAATAACTTCCAGAGTGGTAAAACAACATAGCCCCCCAACACGTATCATATATATGCATATGTCTGTTTCTGTGTGTATGTAGTGTGTGTGTATGTACAGTATGTATAGTGTGTGTGTGTATGTGTGTTAAAAACTAAAATAATTTAGTAAAGCTATAAAGCCTTTGAAAAAGCTATCCGCTTTGTAGTTACATAGCAGTCTTGCACTAAACAATTAATTATGTGACTAAGAATGTCAACAAAATATCCAATTCCATTTCTATTAATTTGAAAGAAAGATTTCCCCATTTAAAGATTTCTCTTCATTTCTGTTTGAACTGAATTGGTATTTATAATTTTTCTCATAAGTATTGTTTTCAAAAGTCTGTTTCCCTATTATAGATATATTACTTTCATGCCCATTATCTCATGTTTCCTAAGTATGGATTGCTTTATTCTGGATGTATTAAACTACAGGCTAGACAGCTTTCTATTCTGTTTCATCTTGATTTCCTATACAGAACAGAAGATTGCATTTGATGGCCTACATGGCAACTTCTAACCTTATGGTTCTGATATTGTTCTCACTAGTATAGCCTTCAAACTATTGTTTGAATTGATTTGCCCGAATTTATAAGCTTGGATAGAATATACATTTTAGAAGGAATAACTACCAGATTAAAATGTGCTCTCCAAATCCATGGTGGTATCAAATTGGTATCAAAAGTTTATTACCACTTCAGGACAGAGTAAAGAGATGTAGGGTTTTAATATTTAATATTAATAGTGACATACAAATCTGGCAGTAGCTGATTTTCATAATTATAAGATCTCTTACAACAGCTGCAATAAATTCAATTTACTTGATAATCCTTGAATCTTCTATTACTAATCTCGTGAGTGCATGCTTCTAGGGTTATAGATTTGCTACCATGGCTAGAATGGAGAGAAAATACAGTACGAAAACTACAGCTAAAAACCAGCATCAAATTGCCAATGTCACATGACAGTTCAGAACTGATCTGGGTAAAGAATCAACTAGTCCAACAACTGAGGCAGACTTTGTTCTAACTAGCAGCTCCTATGCTTCTATTTGCTTATACTAGACTTCAGAAGTTTCACCCATACTGATGGGAGCCAGCATAGCTTCTCTATTTGCTCAAGGAAAGCTTTGTCATATGTATAAAATGCATATTTGTTTTATGGAGATTCTGGCCATTTCATAACAAAATGTACCCATCCTCTGAATCAGCAGCGAAGTGTTATACTTGGAGAAGTGGGTATTTTACATTCAGCTCCCTAAGTGTTCCACATTAAACATACAGTATTAGGGGACAAGTCAGTATTAATCTCAAAAGGATTAGAAATCAGATTCCTAGATATTAAATGGAGCCCAAATTTTCAAAACATTTATTCATTTCTGTTACATTTCAAGCCAAGACAGGACCTACAATACATTGTGCTACATTGTGATGCTGCAGCAGTTTCATAGATTCTTCAATGATATGCCGATATGATTTGAACAATAAGCTTGTCAACAAGCCTTGGAACTCATGAGTCTATATATCCATTTCTAGGAGATTTATTATTTCCAAGCTATAGCTTCAACAGTTTCAGTCCTCAGATGTACATAGAATAAGAGATTCTATTGGATGGAAAGAAATTATTCACAGCTCAGTGCAAGGATTTACCAAACCATCTCTGAAAGGTGCCAATCCAACCCCTACTGGAAAGCTTCCAGGGAAAGAGTTCATTGCTGTTCTTGGCAGATTGTTTCACTCCTTAATAACCATCAATGTTAAGAATTTCTCCTGCTGCTTTGAATATTTTTTTTTTAAAAAATCAATCAATATAGTGTTGTCTGCCCCGTTTTTAGTCATATCTTCCCTCAGATCCCTCCTTTGCTCTCTATGCAAATCATGTCCTTCCAAGTGTTAATTTGCTCTGAGAATTGAAGGAAGATTTTAAAGTTAGTAAGTCAGTAAAAGCTAATCTAAGGCTTTCTATTATTCATTTGGAGAGGACATCCATCCATCATCAGAGAAACCTATCAAAGCAGAGGTGTATGAAATCACTTTCCTGTATAGGTTTTTGCTGTTGAAATACTCATTTTTTTTCCAAGTTAATAAAAAAATGAAATAATTTGCATTTAGGAAATAAAGAACAAGTTCCATATTAAAGAAAAAGCTTACCCAACCTGGGATTTCCTCTCCACACACATTTTTTTAACATGTTACCTTGTACTACATTCTTTGAAATTTCAGAAACCAGGAATTATTTGTAAAAGAAAAAAAAAATCAGTTCAATAAAGATTTTGCAATTGTTACATTCATTATTTTAAAAAAAATTACATTATGAAATTTCCTTCTTAAAATTTTAAAATTTGTCCAGCTCAAGAGTGCAGTGTCTTTTAAAGTTTTATTTTATTTTTATTTTTCTTTTGTTTATGTTAAAAGATATAATTCCTTTAGATGTTCAGACAGTTATTATATAACTTATAAAACAAACCTACTTGTAGTGTGACATAAGGACAAAACAATGATAAAACTTCCAAATGTGGAAAAATAAAGACTGATGAGGGCTTAGAACAGAAGGGAAGGGAAACCTATTAGGTAAATACTTTAGCATAGATCAGCCCGGTATATTTTCAGACAAATACCAGGAATAGATGCAAAACAGACCAGCTGATATAGTTTATATTCCATTGCCATTATTTCAAACAATGTCTGAAAGAAAATGCAAATGTATAGGAATAAAGAAAGTTATATAGCCTGTTATACCTTCCTGTATTGGAATGGTAAGTGTACTCCTTTAGAATAAAAGTTTAAATCAGGGAAAATGAGGTTACGTTGCAATCTTATGATTTACTTTCCTTGAAAATAATACTGTAGATCACTAAAGTCCAAATTTTAAATGTCATCAATGTTAGTTGTATGTTCATATTTAATGGAAAATTTTGGATATGAAGAGAAAAAATTGAACCTTTGAATTTTTTTCAGTGCAAGTGTCTCCATATTAATTCTTTTTCAGGCTTGTTTATTTATGTTTTCATAACCTGATTTCTATCCTATATATTTTTACTGAGGAGTCAGATCTATCGTTTTCTTCTGATCTCACACACATATGGAAAATACTATACTTTAGTTTACTTTCCACAATTTTGTTGTTGTTGTTGTTAGTTGCGAAGTCGTGTCCGACCCATCGCGACCCCATGGACAACGTTCCTCCAGATCTTCCTGTCCTCTACCATCTTCTGAAGTCCATTTAAGCTCACGCCTACTGCTTCAGTGACTCTATCCAGCCACCTCATTCTCTGTTGTCCCCTTCTTCTATTGCCCTCAATCTTTCCCAGCATTAGGCCCTTCTCCAGTGAGTCCTTCCTTCTCATTAGGTGGCCAAAGTATTTGAGTTTCTTTCCACATTAAATATTGTTAAATATTACATACATAGCTATTTTATACACATGAACACATACTACATATATACATGCCTACATGCATACATACAATCTGACAGTCTTAATAAATTGTGTTTATAATGTACTATTTTAAGAGTTTAAATTATAATCTGAACATCTGTAAAACAGAACTATAAGAATTATTCTATTCTATTCTATTCATGAAGGTTACAATACAATGATCTCTGGGCAGCATGGAAAAACTAAAGTACCATCCAATTTTTCCCCTTAGAGGTCAAAGAATACAGCTGGAAGTGTGATCTGGAAGTGAATACTTATAAACTCTTCTTCCATTTCCAACTCTAATTATGATACGTTAAAAGCTGCTTGAAAGCTGAAGATTATAGAATCCAAATATCTGCAAATTTCATTGAAAAAAGGGAAAACAAACTATTTCACTGCAACACATTATCTTATGTACATATATATTGGTTTAGCAACCATCATGTTAGCTGACAGAATATTAGAAAATTCAGCCTTTATTATGTGACTTATAGAAGAATCCTGTGCCCTGCAGAAATGTTGTAGGTTACATGCTATATAACTTATATTACTCAGCTCTTGAAGAAGCATTCACTCTGTAGTTTCAAGGGCTGGTAATATCCCTTGAGCTTCTCAGTCATTACAGATATATTATGATGGAATAATTTTTGAATTGTGCTAGATGGACCAGATAAGCAAGCTTGTAAGAGTTGGATGAGAATGCCCTAATTTCATTAGACTGTTTTCTTACTTCAGTTCTCAATCACTCTCTGCATTTTATTCCAGGTTCACCTTCTTGCTCTATATTGTCTGCAGTGTGATCTCTCCCTGTTTCTTCACTTTATCTCCTTGTTGGTTCCACAGCAGATAAACAGAATTTTATAACTCTTCATTTTCTGCAATTCTATTCCGTAATCTTATGGATTCTTTCCATTATACTGTAGTTCATTCTTGTTCTGTTTCATTCCTTGTTTGTTCTTTTCTATTGTTTCCGTTATAATCAGTTCTTTATCTTTCTTCAACTTTGTCCTATTTAGATAGTTGGAGGACAGAGACAGAATTCTTTCTTCAAGAATTAACTAAAACAAGAGAAGGATGACAATATGTATCCATGTTTTGTGCACCTGCAGCTGGTTATCAGCTGGGCAGTTGGAAGCAAAATTTAATATATTTGGTAAATTAAAGTAACATGTTGCATTTCAATTTTTTGCCTACAGTTTCTTGATACATAATTGTTGACTCGTGGCCGCTGTACCTATTTTTGCTGTACCTATTACATTGATAGTCTATTCATTTTTGAATTTAGTTCAGAGCTGGTTTTGATTTTTAAAACCAACATCTGCTTTGAATCAGATTATGTGTATGAGTATTGGCATCCACACCAATTGTTTCACACCTTGAACAACCTAAGATGCTACTCTCACAAGTTGGTCATAAAGATATTTTAGATTACCTGTCTTTAATAAAAAAAAATGTTTTCAGGGATATCCCTATATTTGATCATTCCAAAGCATTAAACATGGGCCAATAATTAAACTTGGCCCCATTCTAGATGTTATATTGTTTAAACTGATGCTATGATATTTTAAACACTTAATTGAAATATTTAATGATTGTTTATTTCATGCTTGACTTGCCCAGAAAGATACCATAAATAGATTAGTTTCAAAATTAGTGACAGTATTCTTTTACAGCAGACACTAGAGTAATGTGACATCTTAAAGATTAATTTATTTTTTCATGAGCATTTGTGGATCACATCTGTTGTGGATCACATCTGTTGAAATGGATTGTGTTATTTATTTATTGCCTGCCTTCCTGCCTTCCTAATAACTATTCAAGGTGACTAGAATTAAATAAATCAATATTTTTCATAAAACTATACTACAACTTTCAGACCTCTGAGGTAGCATCATATCATTTCTTAATATGTTATTATAACATTTTATCCATATAAGCTCAACTCAGGGTGGCAAGCATACCTAATATTCCTGCCTTTTATTTTCCTTAGAACAACAACTTTGTCAGCTGGGTTGGGTTGAGAGAGAATGAGTGGCCCAAAGTCACCCAGTTGGCTTTCATGTCTAAGGAAAGCCTAGAAGTCATAGTCTCTTGGTTTCTAGGCTAGCACTTTAACAATTACACCAAATTGTCTCTCTTTAATATTATTTATTAATTAATATATTAAGTAAGTAAATATGTAGTATTCTTATTCGTTTGAAAAACTAAGTTACTTCAAGGTTATCAGTAGAAAGGCTTTTAAAACCACATCCTTCTCAATTTGTAGAGATTTTTGAAAAGTAATGCATAGAAATTTTATATTAGTAAATTGATTTTAACATTCCAAATATTTACAAGGACTTCTTTATACATAGATGCATGTTAAAATATACATTTTAAATATTTTTTCAAATGCTTACTTTTCAATAAAATATAATCCAGAAAATGCATCCAGTAGGGAAAATGTACACAGAAAATGT
>NW_015387076.1:265828-330440 GCF_001527695.2 Protobothrops mucrosquamatus
TATTTTGTGTATATATATATATATATATATATATATATATATATATATATATATATATATATATATAGGACAAAAATGATTAAGTAAAATGAAAATATTTCTTTAGCATCGTTCATCTCTTTGAGTCAGATTTGATTAATAGTTTCTTTTTAACTGCAAGGAAGAGAAGTTTGATATGCTGCAAGAGAATTTCTAAGATTACTAGGTAAATTCAAGTAGCTGACATGAATATTCTTAAAATTTTATTATAATACAAGTAGGGGAAAATATATGTTCAAACTGTTAATTTTAACAATTTATGAAGCAAATAGATTTTTGCCAATTGTTAGATTTTTAGGCTGAAGCCGTATTTTGCATTTCCTTCTGAATTCCTGAAGTGGGTATTGAATAAATATAATTAGGCGAACAAAAGAAATTGCAATACATAAAAATAATTATTAAAGATTAACATATAGAAAATACTTAGCATAAATGTTCTTATAATCTGTATATTGTTGTCTATGCTTTTGTGTTTGCTATGTATTATCTTGCATTGATAACTACAAAAAATAAGCAATTTTTACTAGCTATATGTTAGTGCAAGCAAATTCTAAATTTTACTTGCACAAATATGATTCTTAACTTTTCAACTATGACTAATTTCATTAAAGGCCTTAAAATAGTGATAGTTAGATAAGTTTCTCAATTACATGATCTAATTCCCTCAAAGCTTGATTTTATAGATGTTATAAAAAGTACTGGTGGGTTTTTGTTTTGTTTTATTTTTAAATGCAAGGGAGATGAATCCATGTTTACACTATTTTAAATAATTCCATTATTTTCTGAGGTTTTCGCGGGTATTTGTATGTAGGTCTTTGGTTATTCGGGTTTTCTCCCGCTTAAAATTGGAAGTGTCTTGGTGACGTTTTGACGAAGTCGCATTCGTCATCTTCAGGCTGGTGTCTTCAGTTTCGTGCTTTACTCCTAGAAGCATGAAGCTGAAGACACCAGCCTGAAGATGACGAATGCGACTTCGTCGAAACGTCGCCAAGACACTTCCAATTTTACGCGGGAGAAAACCCGAATAACCAAAGACCTACATATATATATATATATATATATATATATATGGTTAAAAACTCTATGAGCATGTGAGATAGTAAAAGTAGATGGCTACTAATTGAAGGATTTTTTCCCTTTCTTTTACTGGAAACAGGGGTCAGCAAAAACTTAATGACAAAAACTGCCCTTCAACTGTTTTCTTTCTTTATTCCCTATTAGAGAAAACTCTACCTAGCTAGCTGGCTACCTACATACATAAAGGGAAAGGCTGTTCTGACAAGGCAAATACTGTTAATAAAAACAGCAAGAAAAAATACAGCACAATGAGTACAAGCTTAATAGACATCTCTGCCCAGCAGCTCAAAAGTTGCATATCTCCAGTCTTAGGAGAACAATTAAAATAGAATTGTAGTTTTTCAGGTCTCTAAGAATGAAATGAAGAATGCTGCTCATGGTAAGGGCGACAGTGCTCCTAGGCCTTCCCTTTTCCTGTGAGCAACTCATATAATACTGTGCCTATTCTTAGTGATTTTTTAATAGGGGGATGCCACCTTTTTGTTCTTTTAAGTTGTTGGTTGCACAGAGTAATTTGGTGAATGGACAGGTAGTTATGAAGGAAGGAAGGAAGGAAGGAAGGAAGGAAGGAAGGAAGGAAGGAAGGAAGGAAGGAAGGAAGGAAGGAATAATCATTTTTCACCCTACAAGGTACCTCAGAATGTTCTGTGGAAATCCTAATATTTTGTGATATGAGTGGCTACATAAATAATACATTTATTTTCCAGATATTATTTTCAAAGGCAGTTATCGCAAGGAGGAATTAGTAAGTCTCATTCATCCACAGAAAACAGCAGCCCGTCAACAAAATACCACCAAAGAATTTCTTGCCAACAGGAGTTGGACATATTTTCAGGCTCCTAGAAATACGTTAACATATTTTTGTCCTTTAGAATGAAAAACACGGCATGCTATGAAAGTGTTATTCAGCGACCTACATGTGGAATGATAAAAGACCGAGTCTAAATGAAGTTTAAATTCAATTTATTTAATGAAATAATTACAATACTTTTTCAGTCTTCTTTAGCCAAAAAGGGCACTCGGATTTGGACTTACAATTCAGATATAATCAAACAAATATAATGTATTTGTATGACTCATTTTCATTTATAGCAAGGCATTACTAAGTACTGCTATATTGATAGAAAATCCTTTATATTAAGGAACAAGAGGACTAGATTTGGGGCTTGTTCAGCCTATTCTTTTTTGGGGGGAGTACATCGTTTCATGGAAACAAAACAGAAACATATTTGACATTTTCTTTCTAAGCTTCCTGCTGCCATTGCTATAATTGGGATTCCAGCTTTAGAAAAATCTGGAGCTTCATATCCACATTTTTCATATCCAAAATTTCATGTATACAAATTGGAAAACATTTGATTTGTCAAAGGCTGCTTACACATAGGCACCCTAAACATATGTACCCATTTGTATCACTATTAATATTCTTTTTTATCTTTTGCCTTTTATGCTGCAAAATGATGGGTGAAAAATTGTGTTCAAAGACTCTGTTTTACCCTATTCAACCATATGGTACTGTTTAATGCACTAGCCATCTGAAAGCTGTAAGTTACAATAGTTGTTATACCCATATTATACAATTGCACAGCATGACAAATCATTGCTTAGTGATTTTCCATTGACCACAGCAACTTTTTCTGTGGGAAAATAACAACATTGTGTTGGCTACTCACATGATAGCTTCATTTATGGCTTTCAAAGTACCTGATTGTGATACTTTTAGTTAAATTTGAAGAGTATGCTGAGTTTTTTAAATCTTTGGGTGGAAAAGGCATATCCCACAAAAATGGATGTTGTGTGCTAAATAAGGAAGTGCATATTTACTGAGTATATTATTTTTTCTACAGGAAAAAAAAGCTCTGCACATTGGATCTCCTATGCTCATTGCTTGTATGACATATTACTCTTTTCTGACAATATTGGCTAATTCATGCAACATCTATATTTGAAACCAAATACCTGCTACTACTGGAGAGATTTTTTTTTCACTTTGATAAGGTTGTTTTTCCATTAAAACAAAAGTTACAGAGTGTTCTATTTAAAGAAAAATAAGATTGTCTTCCAACATTTCTTCTGTCATTATTACACATTTAAAGAAGTGACCAATTAAATATTAATATTATCCCTAACTACATGGGAGTAATTTATGTTACTGAAAAATAAATTTAGTATTTGGATATACTGTACTGTATTAAATAAATAAAACTTGACCAGTTATTCATAAATATATTACATAATTCAAGTATCTGCTTTTATTTATCTAAAAATGATTTTACATGGGCATGTTCACTGCTTGATAATGATAGGCACAGTGACCACTTGCATGCATGAATGGATTATCACAAATTTAATGTCACAGTCATTTTATCTTTCTGAACTATGATTTTTTGAATCAGAAGAGTGTTAGGATTCATATAGCATTTTAAGTCATGTACAATTTGTAACTAGGTTCACACAAAACTCCAAGTCAAATCTAAATAGAGAACATAATATGATGTGAGAATCATCCACTTAAGAGTAAAACCAAATGGGACCTTAATTAAGCAAATATCAACTAGCTGTATTGGTCTTAGCTATTAGTCATTTTCAGTAAATTCCATTCCCAAATTTTCAGTAGTGCTATATCATTATCACAGACAGATAAATATAATTTCTGAGAGCACAGAGAATACTGAAGTGTGTTATTGTTTTGTTTGTTTTATTTCTAAATGTTCTAGTCATGTAGTAGAAAGTAGCCATTACTTGAGAAAGTATGGAAAGCTTATGCTAGGAAGAAAAGCAGCCAAGGCATAAAACGGGTTTTGAAAGCAATTATCACAAGCATATTTACATGGATACAATGTTCCTTAGTAACAAAAGATTATTGATGCAAATATATACATACTAGAATAAATAAATAAATAAGTTAATAAGTAAATAAATAAATGTTTAGGTGTTTATAGGTACAGAAAATGCCTTAGCAAGGAAAGCTATAGCAGTTGTAAATAGCATAAATGCAGCAGTCAAGGAGTTTCAGAATCCCGTGCCAAACTGGTGGCAGATAAATAATATTTGGTATGAAGTGCCAAATATAGAAGTACATAATCTAGGAGAGAAATGAGAAGGAGAGAATATCAAAAGTATTCTCATAACAAACTTGCTTATTGTAGATTAAACATGGCTGAATTGCAGAGGTAATGACCAGGACAGCCTCTTGAGGTTGTGAGGCAAAACTGAAATGAATTTTCACGGATTTTCTCTTCTTTGCCACATTCAGATGATAATACCAAGGGAAATTCATTTCCAGACCATATTCTGAACTTCTCTAAACACTATATAACAGAGACTCCTACACCTTTCTGAAAGCTGATTAACTTCATAAATGCATAAATGGGCAGCACAACTATCCTCAAGGGCACTGTGCTTTATTATCAATATATTAGTTCTTTCACTTGTCTTGATAAGCCCAACACTCTGTGTCTCTTAAAAAAGAATGACTGCAAACCATGAGATTCTCATTATATGTAATTGCTCTTTACAATGACTAGCTATCTCTGGTGAAATGAATTGGTAGTCTCCACTATAATAGAATCTATTAAAAAATTGGAGGGCACTGCTGGTCTCTGATGCTGAAAAGGAAGAAATTCAATAGGCAAGTCTCATCAGGCTGTCTAACAAAGCAGAAGTAAAGACTGCAGGCAGGAGCATGCTGATAGCATGGGTCACTGAGGGTTTACCCAGGAAAAGAAAGTTGACAGCAGCAGCACATAACTAGCGGTTCAACCGTTAGCCAATCACCTAAGGCAATAACAGAGACTTCATTTTGCATTGGTGGAAATTTCAAAGTAGACATCTAATTGATTAAAACAAAAGAGATTTCCAAAATGAGCTGCTTTATGCTTAGTACTATTATTCCAAATAATTGTCATAGCCCTGCCTGAACATTATAACATTATAACCAATAGACGGATGCAGTTGGCTACTTTTATATGGGGCTGTAACCTGGAACTAAAACCTCTGTTATTGAACAGTACCATTTCTGGGTAATAATGAACTATGCTGGTCCTGTCTATAAATTTTCTTCTCCTATAGAAATCCTAACTTTATGCAGTGAATTTCATCATGTGGGACAGGGAGTCTGAGTGTTATCTGAGGGGATGCCTTGCTCCCCTTATCTCCTAGCAATTCATTTCAAAATGTGGTGCCTGATGCGCATCAGAATTCATGAATATGGGTTCAAATATAAGTGAAACATCAAAATTGCATAAGGCAAACACTGTGACATGATAATAATAACAAACATCAACAGTACATAGGTATTCCTCGCTTAACAACTGCCCTGTTCAGTAACCATTTGAAGTTATGATACCACTGAAAAAAAATTTACCCACCATTTCTCCCACTTAAACCATCATAATACCCCACAGTCATGTGACTGCCATTTGTATGCTTCGCAGCAGGCTTCCGACAAGGAGAGTTGGTGTAGAAATTGGCAGTGAAATTGCAAGTCATTGTCACATGATTTGTTGCATAATGTTTGTGGCTAATTCTCTTAATGACCACAGCAGAAGTGAAGTTGTAATCCATTGTGGTCACATGATAGTCACACTTGTCACGCTTAACAACTATATTACTTAGCCACAGAGTCTAAGTCTGATCCCAGTTTGGGTCACTATCAAGGACTACCTGTAACCTCTTTGTGAGGCAGTAACAATAGCAACAACTACCATCACTGACCCAGAATGTGGCAGCCTGAATATTTATTGTTGGTTTCTGATGTCTCACAGTATATTCATGATACAACTTCTGCTTTCCAAATCTTTTTTTTTAAGGTGTTAAACACAATTGTACATAAAATTAAGTAGTTTATGTGTTGACTATGTTAAACCACCTCAAAAATATGGAAAAACCTATAAAAATATTCATAAAAAATAAAAGTTTTAATTGAAACCATAAATATTCTTATTCGGTACAATTTTTAAAATATAAATGGCAAATATCACAATTTATTAAGTTCCATGCTGACAGCTACAAGAACAAATTTGGCACAACATTGGAAATTTTGCCAACAATATGAGACTAGGAAACCAATCTTGGAGAATATGCATGAATAGCAAATTTGACATTATACATCTATGGTAGGAATCTAACCAAATCTAAGCAAGAATGATCCCTGTATTTACACAGAACAAATTTAGACTTTTGGAATATGGTATCTTTGAGATCAATCAAAATGATGAAAGGATTTAAATAGATATTAATAATATGTAACATTTAATATAAAGTACAAATATCTTGGTTGTGGTCACTGGTTAGGGAAAAACAAGACACAAGGAAGGGGAGAATATGTTGCTATAAAATATTCACATGTTTTAATTAATATAATTGTTTATTTTAGTTCTATTCAATTGTTACCATCCAAAGTAGAGTTTTTTCTTTTGTATTAAATTATTCCTAAATGAAAATTTCTTTTAAAAACATTAAATTTAGGTCCTAACTGCTAATATTGGAAGCTGAGAATCAATCATTGTTCCAAAAACTGATAGTGGACACAATAACCCAATGAGCACTATACCACCTTGAGGAAAATCAATTATAACTATAAAGTGGTAATTATTGGTGTTTCATCATTTCAGCCTTACCAGTTGCTTCATAATTTAAGATCTTCCTGTTTCAAGTCCTGAGAGGAACAGCAGGGAGACAATAATAAGAGCTGAAGTACTACAGTTGGAAAGGCTCTGTAATAATTAGTGAAGGAGGAAGAAGGACAAAAGTGGTAGCACAGCTGCAACCCAAATTTGTGACACTAATTTGTGATACATTAGACGGGGAAAAAAAGGGTTGCAGACCAAGATGCTTACTTACTAGGCATTCAGCATTAATTGCTATATTTACTACAAGTAATTTAATTTAGAAGGTTATTAGTAATATAAGTAGAAAAAAGGAAAAAGGTGCAATTGTGCTATCTAATGTGTTAAATATCTGAGAAAGTTTGTCTTCAAGTAGAATAATGCTGTAACTTCTTTATGGTAATCTCAGATTAAGTTTATTCAAGGTAAATTGAAGTCAGGGGTTATAAATCTTCCCCAGTTCCAACTTCAACAACCCAGAAATAGCTATATGAAAAAAAAGATATTGTTATAATTCTAGATGTTGTGAATCAGGAGAACAAGAGTTTATCCTGATATGAACCATGAAAAGGACTCATTGCTTCTATTAAAAATTCCTTAGGAATTGTATTAATTCAAATAATATTGAAACTAATTCAATAGCACCTATTCTAGGTCTCTTATTAAATTTAAATTTAAATACATAATAAAATTGATTTGCCCATTGACCTCTTTGTTGTTGTTAACTGTGAAGTCGTGTCCGACCCATAGTGACCCCATGGACAACGTTCCTCTAGGTCTTCCTGTCCTCTACCATCTTCTGGAGTCCATTTAAGTTCACGCCTACTGCTTCAGTGACTCCATCCAGCCACCTCATTCTCTGTTGTCCCCTTCTTCTATTGCCCACAATCTTTCCCAGCATTAGGCCCTTCTCCAGTGAGTCCTTCCTTCTCATTAGGTGGCCAAAGATTGACCTCTTACAGGAGAGTAAAATCTCTCTAGCCCTAATTACAGAATTTGGATCAGGGGTGTCAAACTTACAACGTCATGTGATGTGTCGCAACATATCATGACTTTTTTGCCATTGCCGGCAATGGAGTGGACGCAGTTTTGTTATGATGCATCCGGCCCACAGGCCGGCAGTTTGACACCCCTGATTTAGATGAACTATCTATAATGGCAGCATTTATTTCACTAGTATATTACATCATCTGCTTCTACAGATGAAGGTGTTAGTATTATTTTTAAAGGATCCATTCCATTTTCCCTCCCTACTTTCATATGTATATCATTTGAGATATGGGAGGCATTCTAGTAAGCTACACTAGATAGGCAATGTACAAAAGCTTCCCTATCCCTAATGATGGCTTGAATTAATTCCCATTGTCCCATCACATTTAATAAGTTATTTAATAGGTTAACTCCTGCATTTCAGAGTCTACTCACAGTTTGCCTTCGATTGAATCTTTCTCTATGTACAATACTGACAAAGATCCACTGCTCAGAGTGACAGCGGCAAAAAATCTTTTGCAAAGACAATCCTAGATGTTTATAAAGGTGTGTTTAGCAGCTCTGAGGCCAAATGATACTTTTATCAACAGATAATCTTTTGTCAAACCTAATCCTCAGATCAGCTTTTCTGCACATTTTGTCCTCTATCTTAGCTCTAATGGTTACATATTCCCACATGTGGACATTTAAAGGATTATTTTCACATAAGGTAGCTACTATCTATGTAACAGTAAAAAAGAAAAAAAGTGTTGAAATGTGAATATGATTGATTAAGGTAATGACATACACTACCAGGAAGGGGTATATATTTATTCAACTGGCATTATGGGCATCCAATAATCAAACCATAATATTTAGTATGAAAAATAGAGTCCAAATATGTTTTCAAAAGTCAAATATAGACTAGAAAGAGAAAGGTAAAATTTAGAGTTATGATTCTGTGTGGGAGGAAAGTCCCTACTTGAAAAGAAGGAAAATTGGGAGATAATATGCTTTTCCTGAATCTGCCCGAAGAAATAGTGATGCAAAGTCCAGTAGAATATTTCAGCAATCAAATTCATGCAGAGCTCTTGGAAATACAAAGAATTGAGATTCTGACTAGATGTAGCAAGGGGAAAACAATAGGAACAGACCAACAATGGGAAGGATTTTGTGGATTAATCAGTACCGTTTCTTGAAGCAGAAATGGTTTCTCCAAGTCCCAGTTTCCTTCCTTCCTTCCTTCCTTCCTTCCTTCCTTCCTTCCTTCCTTCCTTCCTTCCTTCCTTCCTCCCTCCCTCCCTTCCCTCCTTCCTTCCTTCCTTCCTTACTTCCTTCCTTCCTTCCTTCCTCTCCCACAAATGCACATTTAAGCTAATCTGGAATTCTTAAGAGTTGGTATGATTCCCTTGAACATTGGCTTGAAAAATTCCTGCACCAGAAAATGAACTTAAACTTTTTTACTGCAGAGCCATCGTATGGTCTCATACTTTAATGTACTTAATGATAGAAGTCACATATTTTTTCTAGAAACCAAAATTATCTTGAGTCTTTTTAAATAGATCCTTTAGAATGGAAATATACTTGGAAGCAAAACATTTATTGATGCATGTTCTTAATGTTGTTGTTGTTGTTGTTATTATTATTATTATTATTATTATTATTATTATTATTATTATTATATAGGCATATAAGGCATAGCCTTATTATTATTATATAGGCATATAAGGCATATTATATAGGCATATAAGGCATACAAGGCATAGCATTGGCTTTGATCCCAGTATTAAGAATAACATGTATATAATCAGCTAACAAGTATTACTGCCTTGCCTTTCATGTTTCTAAGTGGGCAGGATAATGAAGAAGTTTATTTGTGAACATTTTATTATGAAACACTAGATTTAATCCATCTCACTTACATTTCGGGCAGAGAACATGGCATCTGGGGGTGGAAGAAGCAAACAGCCATGTGACTATATAATCATACAAATGCTAAGACATCCTGATGAAAGCACATAATTGTGCATTAGCACAATTAAACTATTACATGAAATTTTATTTCAATGTCTATAAATTTTGCTGCAGACACTGATGAAGGAAAGAAAGCAAATATGAATCACATACATCCAGCCTCAGTCTATTTGTAGAACAATTCATAACAGAATGGCAAGCTTATTCAACTACCTTACCCTACCATTATTGCAAAAGAAATTGAAAAAGTATGAGACCAACATTATATAAATAAAGGAATTTTACACAAGGGAACTTCCAGACTTTCTTGTGCAATTTCCCAGCCTTATTCAAAGAAATTTTCCCCAGCAAATATTGTGATTGACATGTAAACTACCCGCCCTTCCTGTCATATCTTTTTATATACTTCTTTATTTTCTTTTTTTTCTTTCTATAAAAAATACAAA
Organism: Protobothrops mucrosquamatus; assembly: GCF_001527695.2. Classification (NCBI taxonomy): domain Eukaryota; kingdom Metazoa; phylum Chordata; class Lepidosauria; order Squamata; family Viperidae; genus Protobothrops; species Protobothrops mucrosquamatus. The sequence continues at coordinate 275,943 of NW_015387076.1, forward strand.
ATACAGAGAATGTTGTTGACTATTCTAAAGCATTCCATATTTTAAAAGCACAGATTAATCTATAGAGATGCTCTTCCATAATTGTGCTTGCATTTTAAAGTTACACATATTCTAATTTTAAAACCAACATCAAGATTGGAACTGCAAGAAAAAGAATGCAATGCAGACAATTTTGGCTTGTTTTCCAGATAGTTCATTTCCACCCCTTCCTTGCTTATTCACTATTGTCAACATCTAATTAGCAGTTTGTAACCAATCAACATACTTAATCTTTTTTTTTTAATATTCCTAGGGGTTTATTTTGTTTTATTTTTTATACATGAGCAGAGTTTGAGTCTTCCCAAGCATGCTGTATGAGTACAATAGCACTTTCTTTATATAAATGTTCACATTCGGATATGAATTTGCTACTAGAATAAATTATTTCTCATGTGATTCAGTTGCAATTCTCTCATGAAACAGATGTATATGCTCCACAGCACTCTTTGGGAATTATTTACTGAGATAATTGACGAAAATGGCACTAACTTCAGATACCTTCATGATCTATGTCCTTCCCAGGAGGACACCACAAATTACCTTACATTGATTGTCCTGGTAAGTCTGTGGGAATGAGCAGCTGAAGGCACAGCTTGCTCCTTGCCTTTCGCAAAGTGCTAAATGACTCTGTTTTTATGAAAAGTCTGTTACATAGCTACATTGTCTGAAGAAGAATCTAAGAGAGAAATACTTCCACAGCTACAGTATAGCTCTCCAAATGGCTCAAATAGGATAGTTACAAGACAGTCTTAGATAAAGCCCCTCTTCCTTGACCATTTTTGTGATGCTTAAGAAAATTAAATAGAAAATTCACTGGCCAATCCGAGAGGAACTACAGTTTATTGGATTTTTCTCTTTCCTTTTTTTCTTAGGATCAGTAGCTTTTCATCTTGGAGTTTTGATTAACTTGTCCCTTTTTCCTGTACAGTGTCTTTAACCTTCAGTATTTCTATTAAAACGTTGCACAGGATCATGGTTTTCAAACACACTAAAATATTGGGTTTAAAATATATTTTACTCCATTCTATTTTTATTGCAAAATGCAGGTTAGCAAAAATGGAAATTGCCTTTTGTATTATTAAAGGGTTCTAAGGGCTTCTTTTGACATTATGTATGAGTAGCAAATTAAATAAACATGGAGCCTTTGTCACATCTGAAAGGTTAAACATAATACTGACATATGGAAGTGCAGCACAACTGAACTCGTAACAAAAACTGCTGGACATTACAAGAGCTATCCTCCAATTGAAGCAAGGCCTGTCTACTCCAGCATTTCTTTCCCAAAGTGACCAAGGAAAGTGCATAAATAGGACAGGGCAAGCCTTACCATTAACAAATAGACACCTCAGTTAACAGATGCTGGATGTCAAAAGCAAAATGTTGGAGGGGACGGCAAAGTGATATGTAGTGTATTGAATGCTTTCAGTATATTAATGCTCATAGGAAGTGTTGAAGCAAACTTAATTCTCAGTCCAACTGTTTTTGTACAAGGAATGGGAAGAACATCATATTGTGATTTCCCTCAGGACCCAATTTGTTGTTTTAATCAGGACATAGACTTAATAGACCTTCCTTTGTTACTGTTAATACTTAGCACCAGATCAAAAACTTCATCATCTACTGATGTGTTTAATCATCTTTTCAAAAATGCCAAAATGATTGTCATTACTACATCTTTTGCCTAGGAATTCTGATTTTTTTCTTTTTTCTATTAAATATTTTATTTCATTATTCATAATTCTTACACACAACTTAGCTGGATAATTCAGATTTCCTTTAAAGGGGAAAGGGAGGCAGACATGAGGAAAAACTCTTTGCTATACATACTTTTTCTTCCTAGTTGTTTTTTTATTAGCAAAATGTCTCAAACATTTTACTTTTCCATAAAGTAAATTCTCTCCCATTGTTTATTTGATTCCTTGGTGGGGACTTCTCAAGTAGTACTGTATTCATTTGGGAATGAGCTGATAGCACTACCTACAGTATTATATGTCATATGGAACAGTATATGTGTATATAGGCAAATGAGACTGGCAGTTTTATTTCAAATATTTTCTTAGTTATCTCCAATTTGAAATGCAGTAATATCACAACAACTAGATACTGAATAGACATTTTCACTGAACTGTAACACACTCAATCAGTAACTATCAAATAAAATCCATTCAAGATTTCTTCTAATTTCATCATTCGTTTCCATGTGAATGTAATGGCATCAGTTTTCTGCGGCTAAACACTTTGTTTGCATTTCTTGAACATATCTTCCAGAAAGTCTGGAACATATTTTTGATTTTCATTTAGAGAAATGCAAAATCCTTTAATACTTCAGGTGGGTAAACTAGGCTCTACTTCTATATTGTAATCTAATGTATGTTTTAAGGTGGTTTTTTTCCTTAAAACTTCTTTTCTTTTGTTTTTCTATTTGGGAAGTTTCAAAATAGCAGAATGATTTTAATTAAAAGATATACAAATTTGTCATTTGAATAACAAAATAACACAGTTGGAAAGGACCTTGAAGGTCTTCTAGTCCAACCCCCTCCTCAGCCAGGAAAGGTTATACCATTTCAGACAAATGGCTGTCCAGTCTTTTCTCAATAACTTCTGGTGTTGGAGCATCTGCAACTTCTGGAGGCACATCGTCCCAGTGATTAGTTGTTCTAACTGTCAGACAATTTGACTTCTTATACAAGTTGTGACATTTCCAAACTGCCTAGTTTATGAGTGATTGGAAATATTGGAAAGCAATGTTTCACAATCCTTTTCCACTTTTTTATGGTGTATTTGATGGAGATTAGAATCCCTAAAAATATATTGTCAGTGGTTTTTTTTTTACTGTATTGGGCTTACTGTCTATTGACCAAAGCTTAGAGGATAATTAAAGACTTTATTTAGAACATGACATAAACTGCATAAATTCCCCTTTTGATTTATTTACTTAGAGCAAGTTTCAAACCAAATTCACAAGAATTCAGAACCCATTGCCCCGTGGAATTAAAATTTCCACACTATTCAGACTAGATTTATTCACCAAATTGCAGCCAATGCGTCTTCTCGACAGTCATGTGATCATGATTTCCAATGTTCTCTGCCAGCTTCCTAGAAGCAAATTCTGTGGAGAATCCAACAGGAAGTCAGAAGTTGTTCTCAATGATTTTTCATCCTCCCATGCTCATTCTGTTTCTCTGCTTAGGTAAGGAACTATCTCTGAAACGAGAACCCAACAATTCAGGGTTATGGCTAGTCATAAATAAATATCAAACTGTGTATTCCACTCAAGATGTTATAGAAATATAATAGTTAAATAGTGACTGATAAAAAAGAAATCATTTCAAATAAACTGGCATTTAATTAAAAGCTTGAAACTAATTTAGATGTGAACTATTAGAAATCTGGAATGGAAACAGAGTTTAGTTCTTATGTAGGGATGTTGCCTTAGTTTTATAATTACTGTCAGGGAGGGGGGGTTGCCCCTTAAGAAGAGTTCTTGAATTTTTATTCCTTTAAGCCTTAAAATTTGGAGTTTGTTTGTTCAGTTTTTCTTCACCCTATAAACTGGCTATGTGGTTTGCTGATTATGCATACATCTCATACATCTCTCTGTTGCAAAGTGCATCGGCACCCATCATTTACTCTCATACAGCTTCAACTATACAAGGTTGCACACTGAGCACAAAATTTGAATATTTTAATAGTTAGCACAGTCTAAAAATAGCATCTTTATGAAAATTTTGAACTTTAAGATAAAAATGTTAGCTTATAAAATATGTAGGCCCTTTTACATTGTCACTGCAGTTCTAGCTCGATATATATCTTAACAATAAAATATGTCTCATATAGTTAAAAAGGTGGCTAATTAACTCTATTCTTGTGCTACTTTTAGAGAGATCCATGTAGGAAAGAGAATTTCCTACCTTGTTATAGCTATCTTTTCCTTCTATATTAGGCACAGCAGGCATTCAGTTAAGCTATGAAAGAATATAATTGACAGGGACAAAAAAAGAAAAAAAGAAAGCTCATGGCTTTATTCTTTTTACTGATAGCATTTATATATTGACTTTCTCACAGAGATAAAAGCCTTGAGTCAGTTTCAACAATTAAAACAATTAGGAATATTTCTAATAAAATTTAAGATGAATAAAACAATTATTACGATTATAATGATATTTATTCAGTCGTGTCTGACAATGGGCAATTCTATGGGTCAGGCCCTCCACACTACAGATAAAAATAACAAATAACGTTTTTATTAATATTTATTTAATTTGTATAGCTGCACTTCTAAAACCAGTGTCAGCTAAAAAAGTCAGCTAAAACACACACCAAAAAAAGAAATTAAATATAAACAGGAATTGAGAGAATCTATAATAGGTCAGTGTCAATGTAATTAGGAAATGGAATCCTTCACATATTAAGGATCTCAGGTCCAGGCACATAGCCAGGTTTTCAAGACCTCACAATAACCCACCAGGGTCAGGGTCAGGGCTTTTTTTTTGTCATAGAACGCCCAGAATGGAGTTCCGGCACCTTTTTTGGATGGAACCTTGTAGGGTAGGCAAGGTGGGTTGTATGACATGTGAGTTCCAGCACCTTTTTTTTTTTTTTTACAAAAAAAGCACTGGTTAGGGTCATCCTAATCTCTGGGGAGAGAATGTTCCAGAGGAAACAGGCTGCAGCAGACAAGACATGCCTCCTGGTCCCTTCCACCTGACATTCCTTGATTGACAGGGTCCCGGAGAATGCCATTCTGTCAGAGAAGATTAGTTGTATAGAAATAACTGGAAGAAGACAGTCTCTCAGTTAACCTGGTTCTAAGCTACGAAGGGCTTTAAAGACTACAACCAGCACCTTGAATTTCATCTAGAACCACACTGACAACCAAAGCAGCCTCCATAGCCAACACCATTTACAACCTCTGCAGTTGCATTCTGTAATGTAATTCTGTAAAGAGCATTCCATTAGTATAAACAGGATGGCATGGTGGCATGAGTGATTGTGAGCAGAGCTTCCCAGACCAGGAATGAGTATAACTGGCACACAACCTGAAGATGTACAAAGGCCACTTAGACATGTTTACTGCTTGCTCTTTCAGCAGGACCTGTGAGTCCAAGAGGTTCCCCAGATTGTGCACTGATTATATCTGAAGAAGGGCCACCCTATCCAGGATTAAAGATAAAAAACCTTGGCCATGGGAGGCTCAAGCATTCACACTGGACCTCATCATTTCCATGCCAGCTATCTGAAAACCTTTAGTGTTGCTCACCTGTCCCTTTCCTTTGCCATGTGTCCTGATGCTGCTCAGAGCACCATTGCTGATTTATGTGTCACAACTCCTATACACAACCAATGCAGCCAGTAATCCAATCATCTAACTGCTAGACTGAGGAGCAAGATAGTACAGCCAACACACCAGCCAGCTGCAGCCCTACTAAAGAAATGAGCTCAAGGGACTACATTCAATTCTGTCCCAAGCCATGGTCCAATCAAGTGATAAAAATGAATGGAAGAGGAAGCATTCATTAAACCCAATAGAGGAAAAGCCCAAATTTGCAGAAACACTACCATCTTTTAATCCAGCTCTCCAAAATGCCAATCTGCTGCAAAATACTAAAACCAGACATTGGAACCAGCTGCGCAACAGGCTTGACCTTGGTGCCGTCAATTTTTTTAAATGTATTATTAATTTTACTAGCATCTATTAAAAGAATATTTTGTTATGAAAAGATAGCGGAAACTGGGGGGGGCAGCCACTGAGAAGTCTCTGTGCCAAATTACCTCCTTTTTCATGATAACTAAAATTGAAATCAGGAAGAATCACTGAAAGATTTTTATAGGAGATTTTATTTTGATATAGGAACAGATCAGGTGAACAGCAGATTGCTGAAATGTGATTCAAAATACAACTGCAACTATTGTTTTTTAAATAAGTTTGGAAAGTTAGTTGAGGTTAGATTGCTCCATAACTGCATATTTTAAAATGCTATTCAATATTATTTTAGGAATGAACTAATATTTCTCTAAATATGATGTTAATTGATACATTGTTTATTTTCCTCTTAGATATCTTTGTATCACTGCAATTACTATCTTTATAGTCACAAACTTTTTGACATCTCCAAAAACTTGATTAGAGTAGTTGATCACTTATGAGTACATGATGCAGAACACAATCAGACAGGTTTACACAATAATAATAATAATAAAGCTTTTCTGCTTCCCTGTATGATCCTGATCTCAGTATGGGAATTTAGAGGAAAACAAGTATTAGATGAATGGTAAAACCCTTTTAAAGGTTTACTTTAAAGGGGCTATTAAAAGTTTCTTTTATTCAAACTCTATGTTGTGATATTTTTTTTCTCCAGAGAAGGAAATCTTAGCCAGAATTGAATGTGCCTAAGTCCTTCTTGAGATTAGTCCAATTTAATATCCTCTGATGTTAATGGACAAATCATTTATCTCCAATCTCCAACAAATCGACCTTACATTTTTCCTGTATCCTGATAGATGCTGAGTTAGCCTTTCAGCACCAGAGAGTTTCTCACCATTGAAATGCAGCCAGATTGCAAAATTTATTTCCAATATTTTGTTGTGTTATAAAGAATGAAAGAGGTTATAAGTAGGTTTTATACTAAAAAAATAAAAATAAATATCCACCAAATAATTTTCAAAGTTAGTATTGGGCTCGAAGGCGAATTAGTAAAGTTATTACATATGGTAACCAGAGGATATAATTTCATTATATTTTAAAGATTGAAGGCACTTGGTAAGATGCATTGCAGCTTATAGTAATAGTAATAATAATATCATGTCTTCCTGTAATTCTAAAAAATGTGTGTGGCAAAATAAAGTGTGCCAAGTCTACCTCTTTATTTTTCTCATTCAGTAGAAATTACAATATCTGAAGTCCTACAAGGAAAAATGTAAAGAAAAATAATGAGGCTGATTTTTTTATTCAACTACTAATTTGACTGAGATATGTTTTTATTAAGTGCCAAGTTAAAACTGTTTTACAGAATTACTGTAAATTTACAGTAGTTTTTGTTTCTTGGTTTGTTTTCATCATTACACAACTGCACCATAAACTTATTAACTGGAATTATCCCATTTGTTGTTATATTCCTGAAATCTTAAAAAACTGTAATGAGAAATGTAAAATAGAACAATGAAAAAAGAGAGAGATGAAGGGAAAGAAAAGGGGGAAAAGGCAGATAAAGCCCCAGAATTCATATAATTGTTTCAAGATAATGGGCAACTAACACATCACGTCTGTTTTATCAGACACAATAGCTTAATGGTTTAAAACCTGTGTTTCTTAGGGCTCCAATATTTTGTTTCCCCTTTTACCCAGCATAGATTAATATTGCATTGTTTATTCTGCTGCTAGATTCATGACATTCACAGTTTCTTCTCTGAAATGTCATATTTGTATGGGGTATCCTGCTGTTTTCTGCTTCCATATTCATAGTCTAATGTTTCTTCTATCCTACCAGTAGACATATATTATGATTATATTCATTTAAAGTTGTTGCTCATATTAGCTGAAAGAAGAGTAGTAACCCACTTGACACAGAGGAGCAGCGGTCTTTAGAAAAGCCTTCAAAAACATGATACTTGTAAAATATCCATCCTGAACATTTGAAACCTGGCCATGAGGATGATTTGCAGTCAGAATCTCAGAAAATTAACTAAAGGTTTTGATCTCAGAAAGTTAATTAATGGTTAATAACCTGCAATGACTCATTGCCCTATTTTCTCCCATATTAATGACTTGAATTCCTAATGTATTGTTCATAGAATGCAAAGGTAATATTGATTACAGTTCAAATGAGTAAGGACATTTTATAAGAAAAAAATAGATTAGGGATGAACTGTATGCATTCCATATCAGAGTTTAAGCTGTTAAAGATTCAGCCAAATCAAGGATTGAAACAATGAATGAAGCTATAAGGGACCTTAGAGTCCTGCTCTAACTACATAGACCAAACATAAACCAATGAAATGACTCAATGCCTAATTGGGCCACATGATGAAAAAGGTCACATCTAAAGTTCTTTAATTACCTGCTGTATTACAATACAATTTTAATGAAAAAATATTAGTATTAATGTGAAGGTTTTCTTTTCTAATGGTAAATTCATAGCATAGGAAAACATCCTGCAAAACTTGTTTTTTTTATTTGATTATATGAATAACTCATCATTTATCCTATAATGAGCAGACAACTTTCTGAGAAGCTGCACATTAAACTTGTGGGTGCCAGGAAATGTGTATGAAAAGACATTCAATTACAAAATAATTGCCAAGCAAAACTTTCTCTGCCTGGACCATGAGGAGAAAATGGAAGAATAGTGAATGGTTGGTTTCTTAATTAAATATACTGATAATCTTTCTACTGAAAATACCCAGATGAATTTAAGATGAATGTTTGCTGACAGAGAGATAAGGAATGTAGTAACAGAACCAGAGTAGTTGGCATTTGCTACACATTTCATGATACATAGAAACTAATTATTCCATTGTAATGAGCATACCATGAAGAAGATATAGTCATGATTATGGAAACATATGGAAATTAATATGTGTTTCATTTATTGTCTTGGAAACCAGTCTACCTAATTTTCTAGCCAATAAAGTGGAAATATTTTTATTACTCTCTCTTTTCTCTCATTCTCTCTCTCTCTTTCTCATATTGTGTGTGTGTGTGTGTGTGTGTGTGTGTGTGTGTGTGTATCTACAGAGACACAGAGACACAGAGAGAGTATTCCTATTTCTGCTCCTATTAATAGTATAGGTTTTAAATACTATGGTCATGCATATACAGAATATACAAATTTTCTGAGAAAAAAATCACACTCCAGATAATTAACTGAATGTAATGCAGAAAAGCTCTATATTAGACATAAATCTAGACCTGTTCAGTTTGTTTATTCCTACTAATTTAGCAAAGACTTCTATTTGAACTAGCTGAAAGAATGCAAGATTTAAAAATAGAGATTTTGAATTTGTTCTTAAAAGTATGAATTTGAATTCCTTTATATTTGCTTAAACTGTTTAAGGTGGTGAATCTCTTCTGAAAGATTTTTCATCTTTAATAGTGATAATGGTATAACAGAAATAAAAACGTTTAACAAATTAGTATTTACAGATTTGATCACCTTTGGAATTGGGTCATGGTGAATTCAAATACAGGATGAGCATATAATTGAAACATATTAAGGATATCTTGGGAAAACTGGAAAGAGTATTTTTCTTTTATTTGGCTCTTGTTTTTTCTAGGATGCCAAGTCAACAAACAGAAATACTGTCATTTAAAAATAAAACAAATGAAAAACTAAGCATCTCAACACTTTGCAAGACCTTTATATCTCCCATTTGCATTATACTTTTATGAAGTTTCCTCCAAATATGGAATTTATTTTGAAAATGGTTTTATTTACACCAAATGTTCATCTGAAATGTCAATTTAGTGAAAGAGTAGACTACATACTGTAGCTATATACTATTAAAGCTCATGTTGTGCTTATCTTTTTGTCTGTTTTACTTTTAGTTTACTCCAAATAGTGTACTATACCACATTTTTTTTTTGATATTTTGATTTTGAATCAAGATGCCTAAAATCTGTGAATCTAAGAATGCGTGAAAATTCCTTACTCCATTATTCTTGTGGAATTAAACTTCCTTGTTATTCAGACTAGTGCTATTTGGAAAGTTTTGCCGCATCCCTGCAGTCATGTGATCATGATTTCTGATGCTCCCTGCCAGCTGCCATGGGCCCCGTTTGCCCATGCGTGCGGTCCCTAGAAGTCCTATTGGCCCATGCACTAGAGCTGCTGTGCTGCACACAGCTCCATTTATGCATGATGTGGATGTTAGTGCTGCCGTGGTGCACACAGCTGTTTGCGCATGCAAATGAAATAAAGGTGGACTGTATTCGGTATCTTGGGAGCTTCTAAATATTCAGTCATGTAACAACTGAATACTTAGATTGGGATAGTTCTTAAAGGTAATTCACTGTATACATTTATCTAAAAGGTAAAGATGTGTGAGTTCAGTTGCTGGTGGAGGGTTTGAAAACCATAGATATATAGCTGGCTACTCATATTTGAAAAATCCAAATAAAGGACAGAATCAGTGATGTGGTGGTTAGGATGCTGGAATAGAAACCAGGAGAATGTGTGTTATAATCCTGCCTTAGACATGAAAAACTGGTTGGATGACTTTGGGTCAGTCACTCTCTCTTAGCCCAATTCATCTCACAGGGTGATTGTGGGTTAAATAGAAGGAAAAAGGATTACTGGTATGTTTTCCACCTTGAGTTGCATAGGGGGAAAAAAGATGGGATAAAAATCTAAAAAAACAACCCTAATTAAAAAGTACTGTACAAGAGTATATGCTAGTTAAAAAGAGAGAACTTAAAGTAAGTAGAATATATACACCATTCCGTGATCCTATCCAACAGTGCAGCATTTTTTTCTTGTAAATTTTCAGGATGTTTTAAGTTCTAATGTTCTGATATATTTGTTTTGAAATTCTGAATGATTTGTGGGAGATCATTATTGCTAGAGCACAGTAGGTAGGGCTGCTTGCTGGAAAATTTGAAGAATGTTCAAATGCAATACTTACTAATAAGAAGCTATGAAAGGCTGTCTCCTGAAGCTTCGTGCTTGCCATCAGAACTGGGATTGTGTGTTTTCTTCCACATTAACTTATTTGACTAAATTCAATCACTATATATAGTTGAATTTTAAAAAATAAAAATAAAAAGATTTAATTTGCCTGTCAAAAGTTATTGCGGGATGTAAAGTGAAGAAATAAAAGTAACAAAAAATAGCTATAATGTGCTTTGATCACTATGCTGTATGATTATATAACATAATAGATGATAACATTAATACATGCCATGTAGGAAAAAAAGACTTTATACTCATAGTATGCTACATTAATGCATTCTAGCACACTATATATGCTCAAATAAGGAAGAACAAAACAGGGCAGGATTTAACACAAGTAAGTGTACTCTCAGTAGGGGTTCCGGACCCCTGAGCCATGGCCCACTAACAGGCTCCAGTCTGTTCAAAACCAGGAGCACAAGTGGTGGGCGAGCAGGGGCACAGCTCCACTTGTACAAGCATGTTTGCTGCTTGTGCAAATGGAGTTGCCTGTGCTTGCACACATGCTTGCCACTCACATAGAACCATCTCCTCTCTCCTTCTTGGGGATATCACCACTCTAGAGCACACTGTTGATTTGTAATTTTCATGATTAAATAGATTTGAAATTAGCACCACAATCAAACTGTAACATGCAGCTTCTTTGCTTGGGAATATTTGGTGCTGCAATATTTCATTTTAGATTATTTTGGAATGATTTTCCCTCTAAATAGACCAAAATGACTATGTATCAGCTGGAAATCACTCGGGAACAGCAATTCCCCCAGAAAGAAAGTCAGCATTGTCTTTCCTGGGGTTTCAGAGAGCACTGAAAACTTGACTTCGTCCCAAGCTTGGTTTGATGTTTATGACTGCTTTATTTGTTGATTTTCTTATTTATTAGATTATTTTAGAGTGTCTGTTTCACTTAATGTTTTTAGATTTTTTTAAATGTTTTTCTACTTCTGCATCCTGCTCAGAATCCATTGGAGTTGGGAAGCCAATAAATTTAAATAATAATAAACATTTGCAGCACCACTTAAACGCCATCGGCATTGACAGAATTGCCAACAGTCAATTGCAAAAGGCAATTTTACTTTGAACAGTTAAAATCCTGCGACAGTACTTTTAACACCATCAAAGAGCAACATCAGCCTGTCCCAGATTCTTGGGAATGACTCAATAGCTGGATCAAAATGCCAAATCCAGTCTAAATATCTGTCTGATTATGCAACCAAACACAATAACAATGCTACAGACTGTGGGAGTTGTATACATTTGAAGACCCCATTTTGGGAAGGTTGATAATAGTTTATAAACTGTTTAGATAACTATGAAACTATTTTTGTTGAGGAATAGGATAGGTTCTGAGTTCCCTGAACTGGGATTAAAAAAAAACAGCTGTTTCTTTCATCATGGTCTGTGGGAATCATAAAACAGAGTAACTGTTAAATCATGGAAGAGCTGGGAAAAATGATACTGAAATTAAATCCAAGAGGTTACATGGTAGGACAATAATCTTAACCGTCAGAGGGAACCAAGTGATGGAAATGCCTTTAGTTACAATAAAGATTCATTTCTAATCAACTGTGTTGAGTTTCAAAGAAGCTTTTGCTAAGTTACAGACTGTCCAGTAAAGTCTGACAATTTTGGTAATGATGTTAACATGGGGTTTATTCTGCTGTAATAGAAATGTGATAAAATAAATTCTTATTAATTTTAAAACATAGGGAATGAATCATATTATTTATGAATTCTCATATGCTAGTGAAAATAAAACCTAACAACTCTTATAGCTAAGCTTATACAGTATGTCAGTTGTATAAGCAATAAATATATGACAAGTGTTTTCCAGAATTACAAACTAATACTACTCTGTATCAAGTAAATAATAACTGTAGTTGAAAGTTTTCCATATTACACAGTTTTTCAGAAGCCTTTTTTTTCAGTTTTGAAGCAAGAGTGAATTTAATTTTCTCAATGTGTCAGGTACTGTGATTGCTTTATTATGCCCCTCCTATCTTATCAGATTTGAAATTACCATATAAATCTACATTTTTAAACAATATAACAAATATTGATTTAAATGTATCTTATCTTATTTTCAAAAGTAGATAAGCAACAATTGGGTGCATTAAAATGCAAAGCTGGGATCTAAAATCTAAGAAAATTATCTGCACCAATCATCATTACCTAGACAATATTTGCTAAGTAGAAAACACTGATGCAATTCATTCTAACCCCTGTATGGTAGGGTGAACCAGGGCAAAAATTTTCAAAATTACATATTGTTTGTTAAATTATAATATTGCAATAGAAAAAGAGCTTTTACCAATAGAAAGCAGTTCTCACATCTTTATTATCAGTGTGGCAGAGTGAATTGCCCTGATGGAATTGGGATGATGAAATTGTTTCAGGGTTAAATATATTTTTCCAGGGATTAAAATCAGGCTTGGTGGCATATAGAAACTATGGTTAATGAGTAATTAAACCTCCTGATGCAGGCACGTCTGCCTTCTAGATAGAAAATGGCAGATGTATTACACAAGGGATACGGAGGCATTCCTGGAATTGTTGTACAGCATGGATTGGTGAGATTATGTAGATACCCAGTAGGAACAGGCAATAATCAAGGGAAAGACCCAAGAACTGGCAGGTGGAAAGGAATAGATTAGAAGTCTGCAAGGGCAGCATGACAAAAGGGCTAGAAACTCAAAAGCCTAGAAACAAGTTGTTTATTCCTCTTCCCCTTCATATATATATATGTGCGTGCGTGCGTGTGTGTGTGTGTATATATACATATATATGTTTTATATATATATAAAACATATATATATATATATATATGTGTGTGTGTGTGTGTGTGTGTGTGTATAACACTAGATATAGAAAAAAACCTCTGCATAGAAAGCCACTGTCCCTTTTTTTCCACCCTCCAGCACATGGAGTGGCAATTGGATTTTAAACAGGCACAGACATATGTTTCATTCCTAATAGATAAGGAAGAGAAGTAATTTGTGCAGTTAAAGAAAAAAAACTTGGACCCAGAACTCTAATGTCTGTTCAGAAAATTACTGCATTAGGATGAAACTCTGATATTAGATCACACACACACACACACACACACACACACACACACACACACTTACACCTAGAAAGTCAAACAAAAATTAGAAACCCCTGCAGAGATAGAAGGGGCTGAAGGTGGACAGAATCCCTCAATTAAAACTAAGCAAAGAAAAGGGGAATCAAAAGAGAAACCCTCTGAGCCCTGGATAAAAATGTACCAGCTAATGATACCACAGCAAGAAGACAGAAGCTGGAAAGAAGCTGTGAGACATGAGAGATTAGAGCATGAGAGAATAGAAAAGGAGACTTATTTAGAGAAATTCAAAAAACAGTTTTTCTTCAATATTATACAACAGACACTAGGCAGTATATACAAGCAAAGATTAGGGAATGTTGATACGTGCTAAGGAAGGAATAAGAGATTCTGGATTCAATTGAATAAATGGTTACATCCTCAGAAAAGTTGCCCAGGAGAAATAATGGACCAAGCAGTGTTGTAACAGTTCCTAGCCACAGAAACAATTTTCTGTGGATGGAGCAGAGGCAGAAAAAGGAGTATTCTTGGTAACTTCTGCTACTGTAAGGTGTGAGTTGGCCTTCAGATGGAACTCAATCCATATATTATCTGATCTCTACCAAGGGTTTTTCGACTAGTGTTTTAATTGTCATTCCATTTTCTTCTTCATCACTCTCAGAGTGCAGAGCATAGGGAAGAAAGTGCAAAGAATTAATAATTCCACCCTGACTATCTCTTTATTTCACACACCAGCAGTTTTCCCAAAAATGATGTAGGAAATTCTCCAAGTGTCTTCAGGAAGCCATTAGGTACCAGTTATTTTGACTGATCTGTGAAAGGGTCACCAATGTTGTCAACTTGCTTTTCTTAGTTATATTGTTATTTGAAAAGAAGAGGGGCAATACTGGCATACCCACCCACACCTGCAGTGGCTATCATGGCATTCAGTAGTAATCATAGAGAGAGAAGAACAAGCTAGTGGTGGAGGCAAATATCGAATGGCAGGAAAGTGGATATAGAAGAAGAAGAAGCCTCATAGAAACTTGCCCAAACAAAAAATATAAACAACATTGGAAATTATTGGAAATGTGTTTCAAATTGTTATATAGTTTTAATTATTAGCTGCCCAGAATCACATCTGAGTATGTAGTCAAATATTGCAATTATAAACATAACTACAAATACAGTAAGTAAACACATTTTAAATGATAAGAAATAGAAAAATAAAGGGGTAAATTTTTATTTATCCAAACATATCTTAACCATTTGTGGGAAATCAGCCCCCCAGAGAAGTAAATATTAAAAGGGTAGAAAAATATATTTTCTCAAAGGATCTTAAAGAGGCAGAAAAGCATGTCCAGTTTTTTCTTTATACCCAAGTCTCTCTCCCCCAAGCAGAAACCAGCTCTGTGGAAATGCAGATGTAAATAATCCATTCAGGAAGGTTGGAGCCCCCCAGCTAGAAGATTAAGAAGACAAAGACACCTAAAATCTACATACACCACCCAAACTCTAAGACAGGACATAATAGGATTAACCCACAGATGCCAAAGGGACACAGGTCAAAATACATGGCCCAGGAAATACAAAGCTTCAAACAGGAACAGGAAACAACTTCAAGAGCCCCAGAGGGAATAAAAACCCACTCCCTACCTGTGCTCTCTTTTTCTTCCAGAGCCATCTTTCTGTCTGGCTCTCATCTTCAATAAACTGCAACCTTCTTTCTAAAACAATCGCCATGTTGTTTATTCCCGGCTTGGACTGAACCATGATGAAGACTTTTCCTTCAGCACTTGGCTAGGACTATCTTATATGGATTGCTAAAATCCAGAGAAGAATGATGAGAAAAAAATACCTACAGAAACAATACACATCTGAAGGAGCAGTCAAAATGTTCAACCTGTTATATGAATTAAAGCAGTGATAAGAAGCATCAGTATTTAAAAATATGCTTGACATCTTAACTATCTGATTCCTTACGGAGAGGTTGAAACCTACTCCAGAGAAAGAGGTGAGGCTATCACTAATCAAGGCTGCACATGAGGTTTCATTCACTTTCCTAGCTTTAGGCTTCTTTAACAAGGCTTAACTTTGCTCTATCTTACACTACTGAAACATTTATGGTCTGGTTCTTTCAGTACAACTGTCACTTAAATCAGTTGTTAACAATCATAATTGCAGATAACATGTACAGATGCTTAAGTCTGGCCTTACTTTGAAATCTGTTTGGAGAAAGTTTGAAATAGTTTGCAGTGCATTATAAGCCATTTCTTCACCATGTGGCATGTATACGTTCACATATCATATGGTGTACAGAAATGTCTTTTGCTTCAAAAGATTCTGACAAGAATACTGTGTGAGAGAATATGCACGGCCTGACTTACTCCAGATGTCAGAGGTAATGCACAATTACTTCACGCACCACACACAGCGTGCATTGTGAAGGAGGCACTCTTATTTTTGAAGGCATACTAGAGTCTGGATTTTTATCTCCACTACATGGATAAAACCTTTTTGTTTCCACCAGTTGAAAGTTTGATCAATCAGTACTGATTTTTAAATCACTGCTTAGGATCTTCTGGGTTTTGACTGTACAATAATTCAATGCTGTATGATTATTTGCCTGCCCTATCAAGGAAAGGAAACTACTGGGTGCAGGCCTAGGGGGAGATTTTTGTCTTTATCACCTGTCATTACTTTTATAGTGGTATCAGGGTAAGAGGTGCTTTTAAATGTTAAATCATCAAATATTAATGATATTACTAGATGTTTCACATCTTGTAATAATCGCAGATAATCTCTGCCTCGCTCCAAAAGATTCCATGTTATCTATTGAATATAACTTTCTCTGCTGCAAGCTTAGCAAAAAAAAAATAGTGCTAACCACTACTGGAGAAGAAAAGCTTGCAGAGAAATCAATGAATTTCCCTTTTTTTTTTTTATCATGAGTTACTTCTCTCCATATTTCAATGCAAAAAAGGCCACCACTGCCATATCATTACTTTCACATCTCCTTTGTTGCAGATGGCATAGAAGTTCTTCCACTACATTGATACTGACTCACAAAGAAGGAATAAAATGTGCCAGTTTAGCTTTGGTGTGTCTGTGTGTCTGTGTGTGCATGTAAAACCACCTCTCCTTTGTCCTCATTCTAATCTAAACCATGTTGCATATTATTATTTTTTTAATAACCAACAAGCTAATTTGAACGTGGACTAATAATATATGAGTGTGAAGAAAAATAGTATCTTTGTCTCCCTCCCTCCCCCCCTCTCTCTCCAAACAAAGCTGTTATTGGTCCAGCAGGTAATAACAGGGAAAGAGAAAAGTGAAAAAGAGAGAGAAGTGCATAGTAACAAAGAAAAAAACATGTTTAATCCCAAAAGGACTATGGTATACAACAAATTTAATTAAGTGATAAAAGTCATTATTGGCTCACTAGTGGTTGCCTAGTTGTAATTGCTATAATTTATTTAGAATGTAAGGAATAAACCTAAATCTTTCACGTCATGATAAAAGAAAACTACTTTTATAAAAGGTCTGATATGTGTATATGTGAAAGTATAGATTCATTTATTTCATAGTCCTAGATACCACACAACAATACTCTAGAATTGCTTTTATTGTATCAATAAGCTGGTGACAGATACTAGTATTTTGCTTTGCTTTGTTTTTTCCAAGCTCTGAAAGTGGTATTTTAGCACATTATTGCTTGTGGTGCATATCATGTCCCACTGTCTAAAACATTGCCTTTCCCTCTATGAGAAGACCCATAATTTATCTCAGCTATCAGATACTGCAGGATTGTATCTAAATCTAGGTTTTATGCATAACATTCCATAATACACATGTTTTACTTAAGAAATATTTCAAAGTGTATACTGGTGTACTCACTGAAATATGGATGCTATTTAGAAATATTCATGCAATTTATCTTAAAAATAAATTAATTTATTTTGTATTCCTGCATCAAAGAAATGTTTCCTATATTTAAGCCTCTTTATTTGTGGCTGCATCCTGACCAAGGTCAGATTTATTCTTCCCTATAGAATTTAAGCATGTCATGTTTCTTTGATATTTTTAAAGCCTCGGATAGAATTTAATATTATTTAGGCTTTAAAATATAATATTTTGCAGAGAACTATTAGATTTAGATTCAGATTCATAGCAGAGCAGTGTAGTGGCCTAATGGTGAAGATGGTCACCTCCTAATCAGAAGGTTGGGAGTTCAATCCTAGGTGGTGACAGATGTTTTTGTCTGAAGGCACAAAGAGAAAATATCTGTTACGAACTCTGCATAGGTGTCAGAAAGAGCATCCAGCCAATAAACACTCAGCTCCATTCAGTCACCCCAACTCTACCCTGAATTGAAGAATTACAGCAGTGGTTCTCAACCTGTGGGTCGGGACCCCATTTGGGGTTGATCGACCATTTCACGGGGGTCGCCAAGCAAGGCTGTCCGCCATTTTTTTTGTCCGCCATTTTTTTTGTCCACCATTTTTTCCCCCTTTTCTGGCCGGTGCCTTACCTCCCTTGGGCTGGGCCAGCTGGTGGTCGGCCTGCTCCGTCTCTGCCGCTTGCCAGCTACACCTCGGCCGGTGCAGGGGGCGGAACCACGCATGTGCGGCGCTCCCAGGCAGGGAAAGTCCTCGACTTACGACCGGTTGGGTAGTCCTCGACTTACGACCGGTTTAGTCCTTGACTTACGACCGGTTTAGTCTTCGACTTACGACCGGTTTAGTCCTCGACTTACGACCGGTTGGGGTCGCGGCATTAAAAAGGTTGAGAACCACTGAATTACAGAGTCATAAAAATTCAATTTCACGGTGATTCAATCAACTCCCTGGATTAAAATTATTTTTTTCTGAATCATATTGATAAACTGCATTAAAACATTGAACTGAATTGGATTCCTATGGATTAATTCAGAACTATCTTAATTTATTCAATTATTAAATTTATTTTTGTGCTTTTATGTTGGCAACAGTGTGGCAGATATTCTTCCATATACAGAACCAAGCAATAGGGAAATTGAATAGTATGATAGCCTTTGCTATAATGACAACTAAGATCAAGTATTATTAAATCAAATTTTAAATTAGCTCACATGAATTCTTGCTGAGATTGAATACTGAATGTCAAATTTAAATCAAATTTAATACCTTCAAATCTCAACTTCCAAAATAAATTAAATCTTAGCTGATTCCAACATCTCAAAACTGCTTTCAAAACCCTAGGTATGTCAAGAGAAGCACATGCAAATGAGTCATTAACAATAAACATCAGGCCTGTTGTATTTAGAATGCTGTTTATAGTGCATATCTCCAAACGATTGTTGTAGAGCTAGGAAAGATGTAGAAAAGTCTGTGAGGAAAAATTATATTTATCCTTTATTTAGTGAAGGTAGATAAAGGGGAACAAGATAAAGATATCAACATCATTAGCAGAGATAAGACTCAGCATACAATTGGAGCTCAGGGTAAACAACTGAGACAGATAAACACTACTTCTCCACACAGCACATAGTTTAATTCATGAAACTATCTGCTATCATATGTGGGGATGATCATAAATTCAGATGGTTTGAAGTTTGCTGTAGAGGATCAAGTGGTCAGTAACAAAGCTTAATGGCAACATACTATTTACTGAATTATTGCCAGCTTAATTTAAATACATGATGTTGGAGAGTAACAGTTGAAGGAAGTTATCGTCCTCCTGTTCTTTCATGAGCTTCCAATAGGTACCTAGTTACCATCTAGTTTGCATTCAGTTTTATGAACTTTCATGATGCATCTAAGATGCATTGGGTTTTATTATGAATCAGTCCTTCCTTCCTTCCTTCCTTCCTTTCGTGCTGTCAGTGATAATTCAATAAAATATGTTGGACAGGGAGAGAGGGAGAAGGAAAGGGAGAGGGAGGGAAAGGAAACCCCCAAATTATCAAGTTTGCTGTTTGCTTTGACATGAAACTGAATCTCCATGGTCTGGACTCAACACCTTAACCAGGGGTGTCAAACTGCTGGATCGCAGGCTAGATGCATCATAGCGAAACTGTGCCCACCCCATTACCAGCAATGGCAAAAAAGTTGCAATACATCACAACATGTCACGTGACGTTGCAAGTTTGATATCCCTGCCTTAACCAATACTCTATACTGGTTGTCTGTGTTCTGAATTCAGTTTAAAATGTTGTGGTGTGATTGCAATATCCTTTCTCGGAAAAATGCAAGCAACAAACAAGAAATACTTTTGAATCTTAATAGTTCTGCTTATGTTTATAGTGAAACTTGAAGTAGTGATTTAATATGTGTTTGTTTTAAAAGTGATTGCAAAGGAAAGATTCTCAATGGACACAATAAACAATAGCAGTTATTCAAGAACCATTATCATTTATCACATCACTGTGAACAAATATGAGACCTCTAATCCAAGGGCAAATCTCACAAAAGACTCCTACTATCTGTCATCTCAGTGAAAGCTCTCATAGTTAAAAAATATGCAGCAGTAGCAAAATGTTATGCTGCATATTAAACAAAGTCCAGTAAAAATCCATTACTATACACACATAAGCTTCTTGTGAAACTCCATTATAAGCATATTATTTATATAAAATGATCATAAGTTTGAATATGTTTAACTTTCAACATTTAACTTTCACACAGATGCATTTCTTACTTAGAAGTAAGTTTCATTGAATTCAGTGTGATTCACTTGTTACTAGATATATAGCTAGAATTGCTATATTAATAAATTAAAACTCCTCTATTATGATCTCTTATTATTCATTTAAAAACTAATATAAAAATGGTGAGCTGGTTAGTAAAAGTGTAATTATACTATAAAAATAAAATATTTCCAAAAATGAGAAATACCTCATCAAGAATGTAAGAATTCAGACAATAAATAAATGTCAGTAGAGAAAACCTTTATTGCATTATCTGGACATTAAAAGTTAAATACCAAACTGTAAAAGAATAGTGAGATACCAAGAGCAGGGTAGGACTTTTCCTTGCTCTTAAATTGATGGAATTTGCAGAGATAATAACATTCATTGACAACTACTCGTGTCACTATCAGAGGCCCAACCTATCATTCAACCTACCTTTAACTTTGTTGCAGCACAACAAAGCATCATTGCTGACACAGCAAAGTCAGAAAATCTGTCAAATCACTAAGGAGATTCAAGGATTTTATTTAAAATTTTGGTTTAAAGGAGATATTTAACCTCCTTTGATTCTAATCACTGTTATTTCATATTTTTATTAGAAACAAAAAAGGGATCCTATGAAAATACATCTACTTGATAGTCAAGCAGTACATATAATAACTGGTTAAAAAAAATTACAGTGTATAGATTTCATGAGACATAACTAGAAAGCCAGCTAAAAATTCCCATAACTTCTGAATATCTTGCTATTTTTAAAAGTAAACTATGGGATAAGAGCTAATATAGTATAGGAAAGTAATGTAGGAAACTAGTACAGTGTAGGAAATAAACCATATTTTGTAAATGTGACCTACATTTATTTCAACAATAATTGACTAAACCAGTTTAACTAACATTTCAGCATTATGTGAACCTGCTTACATGTTCTTTTTAATGCAGTGGAATATATGCTTCAGTCAAGTATATAAGATGCAGGCTTAATGCTTTGCCATGATTTTCTTCAGTTTTAAAAAATGTCAACATTAAGTATAGTTGTACATTGTGAAAGTATTATGAGCATTAAGCCTTCTTTGTATTTGTATTTAGGTGACCTGAAAACAGCTTTAACATAAAATAAATTGGTAGAAGTTGAGACTCCAAGTATTCAATTGATAACAGCCATCTTCCTTGTTCATTTTCAAGGACATTTACACATATGCTTCTTATTTTATTAACACCACAAAATTGAGCTCCATCTCATCTGTGTGTTCCTTCAGTAACTCAATATGGTTCTGAGTTGGGCACAACTATGTAGTAGTACATTTAGTCTGGCAGAGCTTTATGTGAAATCATAGATAGACTTTCAGCAGCATTTGTCCTGAGATTTTGTAAGAACTAGGCAGGAACTGCTGGAAACAATTGTGCTGGAGTTTGATTACTTGCATACAAGAAAATACATTAACACCTGCAAAGGGCCACCAGCTTCCAAGGCAACAGGAGAACACTGAAGAATTAAATGTTCTCACTATTACTATCAGGTGTGTCATCAAGTCAGTAAGAAGATGGACAAGGAGAGAGAGCATTTAAATTTTCTCATTAATTTAATAGAGAGCAAGAGACAAGGAGGAAAAAAAGAGATTTTTTTAAGTGAGCATCCACAACGAGGATCCTACAAGGACAGGGTGAGAAAGGCACAGAATTGTATGCAGTGTAAGAAATGGAGACCTGATCTAATGACTGGGAGACAGTATTGCTATTCTAAGAGTTCTGGGGCTTAATTTCATAATTCAGTGGTTCCAGCTCAATGAATGTTCTTTTTCTCTTTTTAATTTGCTCATTTAAAAACTCAAGCAATACTTTGCTGTCAGTTCCTATTTGCATCTTTTGCTGTTCATGTTTCCTCCCCCTCTTTTCATTTTTCCTTAGTTCTTTCCTGTCACATCTCATCTTCCTTCTGACGTGTTGTCATCTTTCTTGATTTACTTGAAGTCACTTTTTTTTTGCTGTCACCTGTAGTTTCTGTCATTTGGAGGTTAATGAACCAAATCTCCATTAAGACTGGCACAACTGGGGCTTGTATCCACTGTTGTTGTTTATTTTTCATAGCCCTGTTTTTCCCTCAGGGTCTGATATAAGGGTTTTCATTCCCATTATTATTTTATCCGGATTCTCAACAGAGGTGATAAAGATGGTTCTTCTCAAGCCATTTTTCTGCCTGAAGAAGGTTAAAAGGACTGTCTCTAAGTTATAATACATAATACCATAGGATAATCAAATCCATGCTGTGATGGGAGAATTGCACAAGAATTTTTCTTTTTTAAGGAAGCATAAAAATCTCATAATGTATTAAAATAATGTATTATTTGTTCACAATGTCCCATGCCAGGGCTTCTGGTTTTGCACAGTAGTACAACAGCCGATGGATCGTGGGGCTTCGCACCCTAAGGCAATTTCTGCCTGTTCAGGGACCCTAAATGGGCCTGACGTCACCCTGAAGAAGCGACATGGAAGGAAGTCCTGCCGATTGAGGAGAGATGGTGGTTGATCCAATCAGTTCAGGAAAAGCCTTCCAGAAACGTTAGCAAAGTCTAGCCCAAGCTACAAGTAGCCGAAGCCCAAAAGCACTATTTTAAGCTGACTGTAAACAACGTGCTTGGAACTGGGTAAGAACAGTGATTTTCTCTCTTCTATGTGACAACTGACTTCCTGGGGGAAAAAAACCCAAGAAGACACTATGTCCCATGCCAACTGCCTTGATCTTTTTAGTGGTAAAAATGATTGTTTATCCTATGTGCCAATAACAAATTAAATATTTTGATCTCCTCCACATAATGCTTTAGTATAGTGATACTATGTAAAAAGAAGAATATGTATTAGCTAGTCTGAGAAGAATTGTTATTTTTATTTGTTTATTTAATTTAAAAAAAGTCTGAAGAACTGTAAGACTACTCTTTAAAAAAAAAAAAGGCTTCAAATCAGAAAATCTGAACATTTTTTGCTAATAGCCACATTTAGATTTTGAACAACCTGTTATAGCTACTTTACAAAATTCCTAATCACATTTCTAGTCACAAATGTGACCAGAAAGCAACTTGTAGGGTTCGTTTTCACAATCCTTTGTAATCTTGTGGTTAATTTACATCCAGATTTTGGCCCTATAGAATCACAAGCTTTTATTTTGAAATGGAAAAGCAAGATAAATGTATCCCTTAATTTGATACTGATGTTTATAGAAAAGGGGAAATAAAGATGAACAAAAATATTCTGATTTAAATATTATATTTTAAAGCAGTAATTTTAAAGCAGTAAAGGAGAAAAATGTAGTTTGGGGTTGAAATGAAGGGTCCTTGATGTTCTCTGAGCTTGGTTGTTTTCTTGCGAATGTTTCATTACTCAAACTAGGTGATGATGATGAAGATGTTACCTAGTTTGGGCAATGAAACATTCGCAAGAAAACAACCAAGCTCTGAGAACACCAAGGACCTTTCATTTCAACCCTAAACTACATTTTTCTCCTTTACTGATAATAGTAATTTAATTGTCAATAAAAATTACAAAATGCACACAATTTAAGGAACAGAATTCTAATAAATGCTTTAATTTAAAGCATTTTAAAAGGAAAAATGGTAAATTATAGCTTATTATTTGCCTAGTTTTGAAAGAGAAGGTTGAACAATCAAGTTTGATATATAACTAAATGAAGTCACTGAAGACATGAGTCAAAAGAGAATTGAGTATGATATTCTTATGCTGAATTTAGAAAAAAGGTAAAGGAGTCCCTGCAGATTTTACTCCTCTAGTTGCTGCCAACTATAGGGGGCAGTGCTCATCTCTGTTTCAAGGCCATTGAGCTAGTGCTGTCTGAAGACATTTCTGTGATCATGTGGCCAGCATGGTATCATGGAGCACTGTTACCTTTCCACCCAAGTGGTACCTATTCATCTACTTGCATTTTTGCATGCTTTCCAACTGCTAGGCTGGTTGGAGCTGGGGTGAGGATGGGAGCTCACCCTGTTGTGTGGAGCTCAGGTTTCAAACCAGGGTTACCTGCTGTCCAACTGACAAGCCCAGCATCTTAACTGCTGAGCCACCATGCCATCCTTGTTATGCAGAATACCACATATAAAATAATGGTGAATGTGGTCCCTCTTAATTTTATTAGTTTTACTTTTATAACAGAATACTTCAGAATCAAATGAGAGCAAGAAAGACTGGTGGTGCATTGATTAAAGTGCAGTGTTGAGGGCAAACTCTGCCCACAGCCTGGAGTTCAATCCTGACAGGGCTCAAGGTTCCAATCTTCTGAGTTTGATCTTGATGGGGCTCAGCCTTCCAACCTGCCCCCTTCCAACCTGCCCCCAACAATCTGAGGACCCAGATTGTTGGGGGCAATATGCAAATAATGCTTCTAATGCTGTAAAGCTCTATTGGACAGCACATTAGCTTAAATACTAAATGTTAAGAAATAAGTCAAACAACTAAATAAATGCTTAAAACTGCCCATCTATATTTATTTATTTGTTTGTTTATTTGTTCAGATTATATAGATATGACTGGGTGGCTCAAAAAGTTAAAGCACTAAATAAATAAACAAAATAATGCAACAAAAAGCATTAAATACACTAAAAACAATAAAAACTATTAAAACCATATATATAAAAAAATAGTATTGGAGTGTGTAATCCAATTTACCTGCTTTACAGACGTTTAGCAGGCTGAAGATGACAACTACAAGATCCCCAGGCAAGATGGCAAAGTCAAGTCTTTAAATCCTTCCTAAAGGCCAGAACGATAATTACCAATCCAAGTTCTGGGGAAATGATGTTCTAAAGAAGAGGGTTCACAGCAGAAAGGACTATTTTCCTGAGTGCTGTTAAATGGGTACTTAGTGGACAGGATTCATCAAATGCTTTTCCTGCCAGATATGATGAGTGTGTAGATGTAACTGGAGAGAGACAATTGCTCAACTGGGAGATGCAATTATTCTAATAATATTTCAAAATAAGCATCAAAATCATTTATTTTCTTTTAAAAAATAATTTATTTTTTAAAACCAAAACAGTTGCAACACAAGTTTAAAGAGAGAAGCATAATCAGAAAAACAGAAGTAGAAAACCATGTTGGTATTTTTGTTTTTGTTTTTGCTTATGAAATAATATTTTTATAGAGGAGACATCTCCCCCTAATGAAATCACACATATGATAAGAGTTATTGCTGTTTTTCATTTGAAAAAATAGCATTCATCCCTTTCACATATTTGGCAATTTATTAAACCATAGGGAATTAATTTTCTCTTCATGCTTCTCCTCATTTCCTCCTCTTAATTTGGCATTAATCTAGTATCTGACTGCCTTTGTGCATAGATGCTGCTGAGAATGTCTCTGATTGCTTCTCTTCTATTACCAATACTGTGTACTCTGGCTGTGCTGATTGTGCTTTGCAGAAATCCAGAAGGAGTGTGCAAAAAAAAAAAATCCATTTCATTTCAAAATGTTTGACAACTTCAGCAGCCCAACCAGTAATTCTACATCCCATCCTGCTTCATCTGAGGGTCTCAGATGTGCAAAATAAATATTTCTTCTTGAGCCAGAGGTTGTGCTTGCTCAGTCTAGCTGTGGGCAGACAATGATGATAGATACCAAACCTTATATACTCCTGAAAACAGCAAAATATTAAAGATCAGAAGTTGCTTAGTTGAGGGAGTAGTAAATAAATTGTCCCATCTATAGAATTATTCTTGATTCTCTTTGGAGGCAAAATAAATCTATAGGACTTGCTTTAATCATTGTATATAGCATTGCTTCCTGTGTTTAAAACTAGTGTTTTTTTTATTGAGTTTACAATGCAAAGTCTCTTTTCAAATTATAAGAAAAATAATTTGTTCTTTTTTTTGCCTAGATGTAGATGCATCATAATTGCCATCTTTTAAGTAGATTCTGATAATATATATATTAGAGTGAGACAATTAGCTACAAATAACTTAAAGCAGAACTAGAATTTACAGTCTCTTGGCTCCTAATCTGATGCCTTAACTGCTACACCAAACTGGGTCATAGAAATCCAGTATATAAATATACTGCTCACAAAAATAAAGGGAACACAAACATAAGACATCCTATATGTTTGTGTTCCCTTTATTTTTTTGAGCAGTATATATTAAGTAAGTGTCATATACTATAGTCTAATAATATATTATCTTCCAGCACATGTATTATTTTACTATGCTCTTACAATATTCTGTCTTTAAAACTCTTCTATATATAAGTGCAATTATCAGTGTAAACTATTAGGAAACAAGGACACTTAACCAATAGTTCCAAGTCAGGAATTTAGAGAACACTTATTATTTGGCTATATTTTGTCATGGTGCAGTCATAAATTGATTTTGACCTTGACTTTTGTGGAATAGAAGATAATGTACACTGAAGCTATCAAAGCAGATCTGCAGATCCAATATATTTACAGCAAGGAATAGGGCTGCATTAAACATTCAAAAGCAATATATGAAGCAATAAATTTTAAATAACATTTTATAAATGAAACTTTGCCCTAGAGTGTAGTAACGTTGGTCTCTTGTATATACATACTAAACTAGAATATAAAGTAAATTAATGTTGTTTTTCAAAATTTCAAATAATATTTTAGACTATGTTTAGTTGGACTGACAGGTAAATATCAAATTTATAGAGATTAAAATCTTGAGGCATGACATTCCCTTACTGTAAATAATTCAACCTGCTCTCCAGATGAAGATAAGCTGTAGTTGTCTGACTGACTGGCATGCGATGGTATAACTTTGCAAAACCAATGAGAACATTGGCCAGCACAGTAAATAAAAGAAAATGAACAAGAACCAGCTGTCTACTTGAAATTAATGCAATGGGTTTGTTTCAACAAAGAAATTATTTTCATTGAGAAAATATATCAGAATCTTATCTTTAAAAGAAAACCTACTTGAACACTCTATTCATGTTTTTATGTAGCTGTTTTTTTTTCTTCCAAGCATTTTCCCACAGGTGCAGGGCCCAAGGTATGACTATAAATATCCTGTATTTAATTACATAATCATTTTTGTATCCTCTGCAACTTGCCTGGCTTCCCATAGTTAAATTAAGCCAAGAAGAGATTATTAAATGAAAACTCCTCCCATTGAGTTCTTAGAGATTAGGGAGAAGAGGAAGCCAAGGAAGATTAAGAGCATTGGAAAGATGTGTTGCAGAAAGTAAACCAATAGATGTCATCTTTAATAATCTCAAAAACAGTATTAAATAAAATTTGCTAGAAATTCTCATGAGCCCTGAAAATATAGTATAAACCTCATAAAAGTTTCTTTAACAACGAATGAAAAAGGAACTTTGAGAATTCAGCATTATCTTTGCTGTATCTTTGGACAGGTATGTCTCAATGTGGGTCTCTCTCTCTCTCTCTCTCTCTCTCTCTCTCTCTCTCTCTCTCTCTCTCTGTGTGTGTGTGTGTGTGCGCATGCATGTGTGTGCTGTCCTAATTTTATCCCTGAATTATTTTCCTGCAAATGTATGTACCATTGTTCACCAATCCAACACTTTAAATGTTCAGTTTTGTTCAAGAGAATTTATAGTGATTTGACTTCTTTAACTAAATATGTCAGTGAATGAGAGTTACTTATACTATATGTGCTGTTGATATATGCTTGTTATATTCCTATACAAAATGCATACTGTTTCTGTGATTCCATAAAGATAACTAGGGAATTATTTGTACTTAAATCATATTTGTATTAGCAAGACAGTAATAAACTTGTTTTATTACAAAAGCAGCTTTTAGATGTGTAATTTGCAGATAAATTGGTCAAGATGAATATTGCCTTTGCACATGTGGGCCAGATTATGATCATTTGTGTGTCTGAAAGCTGGTGTGCAAAAGCAAAGTGATATATTTTAAAATATATATTATATTACATTCTATGGAACACTCTGCTTAGTACTAAGAAATCAATGAAATATTCTTTCTTTGGATTAGTTAAATAAGTTAAACAAATAATTTCCAGTTCTAATGTTTTTTTAAAAAAAATTAGCCTCCAGATTGCTAACAGTAGGAAGGATTTATTGTTTCTTTGCTATTGAAGGTCACATTCTCTTGGATATAATGTGTCATGTCCAGAAAAAATATAGTTAAGATACAGTTAAGCATTTTAAACTAGAAAAAGGTTCCAATACAGATTTTGTTGCTTATAATGAATGATAATCTTGGCAGTCCTGTTTGTCATTGCCATTGTAATGCCAAGATGTCTGTTTTTTAAGTGGGAAGAGGTGGAATACCTAGGGATGGGCCTGTCTATTTATCATGCCAATATACAAGAGAGGCAAAAGAGAAGATACTGTTAATTTCTGCCCAATTAGTTTGCTAAGCCAAAATAACAAAATGTACGTGCAACAATTTACAAGAAGAGTTCAAATTCCTGACTGGCTTGAATAAAAAGGCATTTTAATAGATGAACAGGCTGTGTTTAGGGCAAATCAAATGACATTAGATCATGTTCTACTGCTACAACATTTAGCAGAAAAGTGTACACATGCACCTGATTCATCCCTTTATGTAAACTTAATCAATTTTAGATTTTCCTTGGACATAATATTTAAATCTAAATTGTGGTCTATATACATAAGCAATCTACTGTAGACAAAACTTTGCTTCTTTTTCTTATTAAAATACATGAAAATTTGACACTGAAGGACAGGTCTAGTAACCAAGGACCATGTTACCAAGGAAATACCAATAAGGAGGAGAGTCAGAAAAGGCATTTGTTTTATTTATCATATTAATTCACAGGCTCTCTATTTAAGTAATTCTGTCATCCATTCTCCCAAAGTAGGTTAGTATATTAGTTTATGCTAATGATACAATAATTTTGTCTTGACCACTATGATCCAAAAAGAATATATTCTTCGGAGTTATTCCTTAAGGAACTATGTTTTGAAAGTGGGTTTTAAAACTTCTTTAAGAGAAGTTTAAGTTGGATTTTTAAGTTGGAAAGTATTTCTGAGAATCAAAGAAAGGCAGACTGAATTAACAGGAAATTAAAAAATGTTAACAAATTCTGGTACATATCAAACAAGTGGCTAATTTTCACAAATAGTCCGGTGTTTAAATGAAGGTTTCTTCTTAAATGTAAAATGGAGTTTTGACAAAACTCTTTCAGGTTTTTTCCTTCATTTCTTCTTTTGCATTCTTTTTCCACCATGCAAATGGATGTTAATTAAAATAATGGCTGCCATAAAAATAAAATATTTATCCAAACTAATAATCAGCTAGCAGTGGTGGTAGCCATTAAAATGTTAATAGCTGAAGGATCCTGGCTCAGACAGATTATTTCCAAATGTGCTTTCCGTATTTCTTAGCAAGATTATTGTACAGCCCAGCCATTACATTACAGTCAAGTATTTCCACTTAATAATGTGTTTAGCTGGAACCACAGTGTGACAGTTACTTGATTTCTTTTGCATTTTACCAAATAATTAATATGCTGTTCTTAAAGACCATGTTAACCATTCCTGCTAATAAAAAATGCTGCCAAATTAAAATAAATATTTTGATGACTTAAAAATAATCAGTTGTACTATAGTTAAACTTCTTTCTTCTCTTTAAGATTAATTATATTATCTGGGAAGTTCACAACTTTACTTTATTGTAATTTGCAGGAATAATGTCTACAGAACAACTTCTAGGATGAAATTGCCACTGGGAAAAATTTTTAGTTCCATATTTTTATTGTACATTTCTATAATAATACATTTACTTGGCAGACACTATGCCTGTAATATGTGTGTTTTATAAACTAATTATAATGGGTTAAGGACAATTTATATTTTGGGTGCTATTACATTTCACTGACTAGGAATAAAAAGTTGAATCAGAACAGTACAAGAGAGCAGCAAGTATACCTTCAACTCTAATGAAAAGAACAAAATGTCTGATCAGAATAGTTGATTTTTAAAAATTTATTTGATGATTAATACCAGCTTTCAAATTTCCATTTGTTAAAGAATGTGGGTATCCCTCTTTTCTACTTTCTCTGCCTTCATGCTTTAGGAAAGAACAAAGTTAGAATGCTTGACACTCTCTTTTAATAGAAAAGATTGTACCCTCCTTCAGGCTTTCTTGAAAAAATACACCGAGAGAAAAAGTTATGAAATAGCCAAAACCAATATATCATTCTATCAAGCAATCTCCAGCCTTCCTGGCTTCCCGTGTCTCAATTATGTCCCAAGGGAAGATATGAATGAATCCTTCCAATGAGGCTTTTTCAGAACGGGAAGCAAGAACATCCACAGAGGTTATCAAGTGATAGTGACATTTTAACAAAAAAACCAAAACAACAACAAAAAAAGCTCTGGTATCTTGCAACAATACCGTAACTCCACTGAAAGAAATTCTTCTAAAACACCCCGAAAAACAAATATTTTTTTCACAGGAAAATGAAACATTTTGGAAATTGAGAATAGATGGATTCATAATATTAAATAAGATCAAGGTAAATGGGTTTATGATTTGTGGCACTATAGTTCAGCTTCACATGATACAGTTACATGTTTGTGGGTTTTAACTAATTTAATTACATGTTGATTGCCTTATGATCTCTAATTAGTAGATTATTTTCAGCACACATACAGTATGAGAAACCATTTTGCATTGTGAATTTGCCTCAAAATTTTCTGAAGAAGCTGGAGTTCTTATTTGAGACATTTTATCTCTTGGTTGTATTGCTGGAAGAATTAAAGTGTCACTGATGTGTTTAAAATTGTACAGTTGAATTAAATATTGGTATGGAACAATATGTATATAGAATGGAAAATATCCCATACTCCTTTATTTTAAATTACATTTTCTTATATGATGCATTCTTTCCCATTCATTATGCTTTATATTTCCTCTTGTCATTGGCTGTCTACACATTTCTTTAATGTAGTCATTTCTGAGGATACAGGCAATACATTTCCATCTTTTAAGAAAATGGTTTTCTCCTTCTTGACTGTTTTTGTAGTTTGTGTAATGATTTGATACAGTAATATGGCATAGTGATCATGAAAATACTAGAAAAATTTAAAATTACAAGTGGAACAGAGAAGACTTTTTGGGTCAGTGGAATAAAGTGAAGATTGGCCTGAAAGGTCCAATAATTTTCTCTCAAGAAAATGAATATGTGTTAGCTTCTACTGTCGTGACCAATCACAATGACATTTCCTCTTTCTCAGCTGTGAAGATGGTGTCCAATTGTTGCGATTTGAGCAAAGAATTTACAGGGAAATAAATATGAAGATATCACACTTCAGTAGAAATGAAAATGTACTGAGCAATAGGAATAATAGATTAATAATACTTTTTTTGTATTGGCTGGAAGAAAGAAGTGAGATATAATAAACTAGCAATATTTGTAAATCTGAATAGTTTAAAAAAATGAACATACGACACATGCAATATATTCCAATGGTTTAAGTCCAGGAAAATATATTTTAGCTATATGGAAAATATCTGCACCTTAATAAGTAAAAGGAAAAAGTGATCCAATAGTCAGTTTTTAGGGTTTTTGTGGTTGCTAAATATGTGTATCTTATATTATATAACTATGTATTTAAAAGTCTACTGAAATTAAAAGTCATGAATTGATAAATATATATACCATTTCCGGTGGAAGACTAAGTACAAGTTCCATAAATCTGATTTCTAAAGTTTATACATTGTAATATAATAATGAATTGGTATTTTACAACCTGTTTATGTATAACCTTGAAGAAGTAACTGGTCTGACACTTTGCTTAGCATCTAAAAGTTCTAGATGCCACATAGGCAAATGTGAATTGCTGAGCTTATGCCTTCCTCCCTCATTTTTAGCACCAAACTGATAAATCCACTTATTTCACGTATGTCAGGATATTAATTGATTCATTCTTGCTTTTTAGCAGCTGACATTGAAGGCACATATTGCCTTTGGGGTTAGTACATAGCGCTCAAGGAGAATTGCCACTAATAGCACTGTCATTCATAAATTTTACAGCTTCTTTTTTCAAATCACGTAAATAGATAGCTGTTGCCAAATCTGATGGCAACAAATTCCATAGTCTAACAATATGCTATATAAAATGTACTATTTTTTATCATATTTATATTTATTGTTTTGTAGTGAATAAATAGGAGTTATGGTCCAATAATCCACATGTACCAAAAAAGAACACGTCCTTTCCATCAGTCTACACATAAATAAGCATGGATTAATACCAGACAAACAATCAAGGAAAAAAAAAATACCTCAGTCAAAACAAGGATAAAACCATATGCTCCCCAACTCTGGCCAGGAAGCTACTGTATATAAATAGTGAGCAAAGCCCACACTCACTAGCACTCATGATGTTACCTAGCATTTCCTCAAAGAAGTTGTACAAGTAGGTAATGAAAGGACACTTTGTCATCAGTACTCAATATACAATACAACATATATTTCAATTATCTTCTAGGCAAGTAATGAAACATCTGCAAGCAAACATCCTCAGAGAACACCAAGGACTTCCTGATTTACAAATATTCTCCATTGGACATCATAGGCATAAACACATACATATACATTAACACATAGACACACACACACAAACACTTTTCTTTCCTAAGGTGTATATTCCTTTCACACGCACACACACACACATCACATTGTCACCCTTATTGCCTTTTCTATAATCAATCTATTTAATTTGTGAAGTCTTATACTATTATTTTATGCTATATTATTATATTCACCTGTCAGCTGCTCCAGTAACTGCTTTTTTTTCATTACATGGTTGAATACTTTGCTTGCCATTGTTGCTTTTGTGCATTTTCCTCTCCCTCTTCCAAATATTTATTTTTATTTAAGATGCAGAAGTGAGGAACTATCAAGAGAGAGATGTTTTTATAATCAATTACAGGAAACATTTTCTTGTTTGGCTTCTGAAGGAAATAATTAGCAGCCATTTTTTTTTGTTTTATTTTGTTTTCCACAAGGATTTTGTATTCTGTAGAGAAGGTAACATTCTACTGAAGTAAACACAACCAGATTAGCAAAACAAAGTTGGAAGAGAATAAGCAAATTAAAATTTCAGTGATCTGACTTCACCTGATGTTTTTAAAAGGCATATTGCACTGCAGCCATTTCCTCAAAGAAATTGTACAAGTAGGCAAATGAGGGAAATTCTTTAACATTAGTACTCAATATACAATACTTAAAATTTATCACAATTTCCTTCTAATTGCAATTAGATTTATTTATAATAGAGCAGCACACATGTGGAAAATTGGATTTTAATGAATACTTTGTTATGTAGCTTTTAAGACAAGAGTTTTGTTCTCTCATTTGTAAATCCAATCTCCTTTTACCTCTAAGGTCAGGCTGTATTTAATTTCAAGCAGTCAGAGAATTTCATCTCTAAGCAATATTATGAAATGTCCTATATGTGTGTATTTCTGTTACTAATAAAAATTAATCCTCATTGAAACTGTTATGTTAATTGTTCTTCAGTTTTCACTTTAACTTCCTTGGCTTCTTCCAAAAGGGTACAAAAGTATTGGAAGAAATTTTCAGCACCACTTAATCACTCTGCTTTGCCAAAATTTCACACATGGATATTAGGTTTTTGAAGTTGACTCCTAAAGGTCTAAATTGTAACACTATCATCATTTTGTCATCTTTATGTCAAAGTAATTTTTTTATTAAATTCTCTTGAATTTATTTTTATTTTGTGTTTGTGAATTTCAAGCAAAACGGAATTGGTCTTTGGCTTTTTATACTTCCAGTTTGGTGTTGCTTTTGAACGTATGCTTATATCTTGATTTACCATGTATGTTTTTTTTAGACCTGTCTTAAATATGTAGATTTTGTACATCCATTTATATACATTTATAACCCTGGAATATTATCAGAGAGATCTCGACTGAAACTCTGCATCTGGCTTACAGCATCAGATAAAGGCATGTTAAGTTTGTCTCTGGCAAATGACAGAAAAGAAACAGATAGCTACAGTATAAAACCTATTCTATATTCCATATTTATTATTTTAGTGCAAGACCAGCAGGAACAGGTTGAACATCAACACCTGGTTTAGCTTTTGTTTTTTTTTAAAAAACAACAACAACAACAACAACTGAACAAGCACCAGCATCTCTGGGGTCACAGAAATGTATGTTAAACCTGCAGGATCCCTTTCTGGGATCTCTGTCCTCTCATCCCTCTACTTGTTTTCCAGACAGAAAAGGTACTGCCTGCTATTGAGTAGGGAAAGATTCTCCCTTTTCTTACATATCTCTGGACTCTGAATAGGGTAGAAAGGAAGATTCCCCTTCCAGAGCAATCCATTTTTATGCAAATAGATTTAGTTTCCCAGTGTAATAGTTTTGACTGTATAAGTCTAATAAAAAGCTAACAAATAATGCAACAATGTTTAGATACATAAAAGGATTACATGGAAAATAAGATGAACTAATTTCTAACAGGCCTAGCCTCTTTCCTATACAAATGTTATTGAAGGATGCTTCTTATTTGATCAGGTGGCGAATCATACAGGCCTCTGGTTTACTTTTTTATATCAATCAGTTATGTACATTCATGTTGTATTCACACAGATCTTCTTATTATAACTGGTATTTTTTCTTGGCATGGGACTAAATTTCTCAACAATTCTGGAAATCATATATATATATGAATTCTTTATTGGTTAAGTGTTATTGGACACACAAAGAATTTGTTTCTGGTGCAAAAGCTCTCAGCATACATACAAGCAACAAGTGATATATCATGATCATAATCATAAAGTACAATCATCATAAATAATAAGATACAATATTAAGTGATAGCATATGATACTAAATAAGCAATCAACATAAATCATAATAGGATATTAAATAAAAGCAATCAAAACATAAATCATAAGATAGAAACAAAAAAAATATAGTCATAAGAAGCTAAGAAAACAAATAATAGGAAAGATGAGAAGTATAAAGTAATAAAGCCATACTAAGTGGTTTGACATCCCAGGGCATAAACTTATTTAGCAGTGTGATGGCATGGGGGAATGGAGAGCAAGCTGGTTGTCGTTGCCATAAGGCAAGGCAGGTGTTAGGAAAAAAGATATTTCTCCAAAATAAGACCTATTGCCTGTTTTGGAGGCAAAAGAAAAAAGAAAAAAGGCCAGGTCTTATTTTTGGGGAAACACAGTAATGCAGCCTTACTAGGTAGTTTGACAGTGTTGTAGGAATTAGTTGTTTAGCAGAGTGATGGCATGGGGTAAAAACTATCCTTATATCTAGTTGTTCTGGCGTGCAAAGCCTTATATCAGGCATGTCAAACTGCCGGCCCTCAGGCCGGATGCATCACACTGAAACCACACCCCACCCCATTGCCGGCAATGGGGAAAAAGTCCTGATATGTTGCGCGACATCACGTGACTTCATGAGTTTGACATGCCTATAGCATTGTCTTGAGGGAAGAAATTGAAACAGTTTATGTCCAAGATGTGAAGGGTCTGTAGATTTTTTTCACAGCCCTATTTTTGGCTCATGTAGTATATGGGTCCTCAATGGAAGGCAGGCTGGTTGCGTCATGCAAGGCCATGCCAACCCTGGCTCCGCAAAGGCAAAAAATGTCGTGATACGTCACGTGACGTGATTGAGTTTGACAACCATGGCATAGAGAGAAAAGAGTAATGGAGAAAGCATACAACCCTGGGAGGCACCTGTGCTAATTGTACAGGTATCTGATGTAATTTTGTATCTGTTCTCCCTTTTGCTATATGGTTCACGTTTTCTTATGGTTTTTTTCAGCAAAGAACTATTCTCTATATAGGAAAATAAATGCTCCTCCTGTTTTCTCATACTTTTGCTCTCATCTTGCCTATATGAAGCATAGTAAATAATGTGTGCTAATAAATAAAAGAATAATAAATTATAAAGCATGATGAATATTATTTTCTAAAAATGCATTAGTAGCATTAGTATCATGCAGAATATGCATATATCTGTATAATATTATTAAATAGTGGCTATGTAATTATGTGGTAAACTGGTTCATATGGCAGCCCCATTACAAAGTGTGTGACCATTGCAAAAACCAACAGGCATTTTAATATTTTTATACACATACAAGCACTCTATCATCTCTATCTATCTACGTATCTATGTATCTATGTATCTGTCTGTCTGTTTGTCTCTATCAGTCTATCTATCTATTGTTCTATTGTTTTATCTATCTATCCATCATCAGGATTTATAGCTATTTTCATGAGATCTGTTTGGTTTAATTACACACCCATCCATAAGGGAAATCTCCCTTGAGTGGAGTGTTGTTTGGAACTTTTTCTAAAAATTACAGTACCAATTTGAATTATAATTTCAAATTACCCAAACTGTTTCCTTTCCAGAAGACTGTGCTTTTTCAAAGCTAAGCAGATGAAAATTAAACATTTGCATATTTCTTTGAAAATTATTTCCCTGTTATGAATGAGCTTTGTATCCCACCAGGACTCCTGCTTTTAATAATATAAATTCTCACCAAGATTCTACTAACATTAATCAACCTAGTTAATAAAAGCTAAACAACCCTACAGTAGTGAAATAAATATTCTTTATTACCAAATGAAATGGTCACATTGTACTAATGTGTAAGTATGAGATAATCAAATGTGTTCATTCTGTAATAAACCCATTGAAATAAATGTAACACTAAATTGGTTTGGAGACAGCAGCACATTACATGTTAACTATAACTTAACATGCCATTTCTGCCTTATGATAAAAATTTGATCAATAATCAATTGATCAATTACCAAAGAATAATTTGTTGATACTAACATTTTTTTTCAAAAAAATAAAGTGGGGTTGGGGCATTAACACATAAATATAGAATGGATAACAGCAATATTTATTTATACGAGTCCACAATATTTATTTACACGAGTCCACAATATTATGAGACACATCATTTGTTTACTAACATTTTTCTTCAATAAATAAAATTTACAAATTCTATTTTCCAGCCCTAAAGATGCTGTGACCGTTCTATTATGCTGCAACATACATTTTAAAGAACCTAAATGATCACTTATATATGGACAAGCACATTGCACCCTGTTGTTTTTATTACAAAGCAATGTTTGTGTATTTTATGAGTCATGCAAATGTATAACAATGAAACAAAACCAAAATGTAGATCTAAGGAATTGAGACCTTTTTATTGCTCCTTCTTCTAAACATCTGTTAAAAATGGAAGTCCTGCTCTGATTTATTCGCAGCTGATAATATCTTTAAGTAGTAATGATGCACAATCATTTATAAATTTGATGGCAATAATATATTTGAATGCAGGCATACTTCATGCAGCCACTCCTTGTGTGTAGACCATAGGAACTGAGTTTTTGTGGTTAGCTTATGAGTTGAGCACCTGGACATCAAAGGATAAATTTAAGTTCACAACAGTAACAAAGCCTTTTTTATGGACATAAACCAGACAGAACATCACTTCTTAATTACCTCTTGAATTATTTTGTATTGCTTTTGAAATGCTAAGATCCTTCAGAAAGATATTTTTTATCATATTCAATGGGTGAGTTTCCTTGTCCTTCATGAAAGAAGTTTAAAGTATCAATCTCTGCCTAACTACATACTTGCAATTTGACAAACTTATCAAGAAATCAAAGCTACAACTATGGGATCACTTTCAGTATTCATAGCGAAGGTAATAATTTAATGTCTGGAAGTAATAACAGGAAGACCTGGAGGAACGTTGTCCATGGGGTCACAATGGGTCGGACACGACTTTGCAACTAACAACAACAAGTACAATCCAAAATATGGATTGGATATGTAGATGACACCTTCACCATAATAAAAGAGGATCAATTAGAGAACATCCACAAAGTTATCAACAACATCTTCAAAATAATCCAATTCACCAGGAAAAAAGAAAACAACTCACTACCCTTCCTGGATATCCAGATCAGTGGAGACTACAATGACAAACTAGAAACGACCGGCAGGGCTTTTCTCCTTCTTTGCCACCTCTTAGGGGTGGCTTTTGTCCCATTTAGGGTCCCCAAAGAGAAATCAGCCATAGGGTGTGGAGCCCCGCAATCCCTCAGCTGTTGCGCTAACTGTGTAAAACCAGAAGCCGTAGCAAGGGATATTTTTATTGAAATTAGAGAAGTTGTATAGAAGAAAAACAAGCTGCACTGAATAAGATTTAAATTGATTTGAATCTAGATTTAAACCTGACAAGTGACAAGAATGATGTAGAAAAAGATGATCTATTGGATATACAAATTAAACCAGGAAAAGAGCAATTTGGGTAAGCTTTTGCACTGAACTTACAAAAGAAAGGATTTGTTGAGACGAGGAGAAGGTATGATTAAAAGAAATCAAGTCCAAGGGCATTATTTCAAGGGATTAAAAGCCAACATTGTTAAAGTACAGTGAAGAAACACAGAATTGGCTTACTTGAGCAAGATTCAAATAAATATATATATTGTAGCTTTAATGGATTTTTGCTGACTAGGAATGAATGATGCGACTTTTAAGATTTTGTTTACAGATAAGAGATGAGTTTTGAGAAGAATGGTATACTTTAGAATTATAATTAGAATAATAGAATTGTAAGGGACCTTATAGGTCATCTAGTCCAACCTCCCACCAAAGCGGAGACCCTACACCATTTCTGACAGATAGCAGTCCAGTCTCTTCTTGAAAGCTTCCAGTGATGAAGCTCCCACAACATCTGAAGGCAATCTGTTCCATTGGTTGATTGTTCTCACTGTCAGAAAATTTCTCCTTATTTTTAGATTGAATCTCTCATTGATCAGTTTCCATCCATTATTCCTTGTCTGGTCTTCAGGTACTTTGGAAAATAGGTTGTTCTCCTCCTTTCTGTGACAGCTTCCCAAATATTGGAACACTGCTATCATGTCTCCCCTGCTCCTTCTCTTCACTAGACTAGCCATGTCCAGTTCCTGTAACTGTTCTTCATATGTTTTATCCTCCAGTCCCCTAATCATCTTTTTGCTCTTCTCTGCACTTTTTCTAGGGTCTCAACATCTTTTTTTTATAGTGTGGAGACCAAACCTGATTGCAGTATTCTAGGTGTGGTCTTACTAAAGCTTTATAGAGTGGTATTAATACCTCACGTGATCTTCATCGAATTCCTCAGTTAAGGCAATTTAGAATTGCATTGGCTTTTTTGGCTGCTGCCACACAGTTAGCTCATATTTAATTGATTGTCCACTAAGACTTCAAAATCCCTTTCACAGTTACTGCTATTAAGCCTGGTTTCACCCAATCTATACGTGTACTTTTGGCTTTTTTTGCTTAAGACTTGATTTTTCTCTACATTGAATTTCATTTTGTTAGATAGGGCCCATTGTTCAAATCTGTCAATATCCATCTGGATCTTGAGCCTATCATCTCAGGTGTTGGCTATTACTGCCAGCTTAGTATCATCTGCAAATTTGATACGTTCCCTTTTTATTCCCTCATCTAAGTTGTTTATGAAGATATTGAAGAATAAAGTACTTATTGTACTTTAAGAGATGGTGTTTAGTTACTACAATTGATGGTGGGATGAAGGAGGAAATTATTTATATTTTTTCTTTTTTTCTTTTCTGCATATTGTACTTACTTTCTTTTTTCCTTTTTTGTAGTTTTATTTTTTCTTTCATAAAATTATTTGAAAAAAATATTATGCACATATTTTTTTATTTTATTCCAGAGGAAAAAACCAACTCCAATGCTTATGAAACTGCTATGAATAAAGAGCTTTATTAGGGATTGCTAGGAATATTAGAATAATTGTTTATATACTCTTCCCTGATTGACCTGACCAGTTCTTGATGAATATTGAGGGAATCGAGGGACATACAGAAGATTTTTCTGTATATTTCATAAGCAATTAGACAAACCATTTTCTAGCTATTTCTCATTGGATTCAACTCAGAATTGGTCATATGCCATAGCCAATGAAATGGATGTATTCCATTTCTATTCCCCCTTACAGGTATAGAAAACCTGACAAAATGAATGATGTTTGGCGAATATGCCTTCAAGATTTAATTTGTCCCTGAAGCTTGTTTCTTGAAGAAAAGAATAAGGTTTTTTTTTAATTGACTCATAGTATAATGGATACACATAATGCATGCAAACTCAGTGGAAAAACTGCAAACTAAATATACTGGGGCTGATTTATTCTTTTTTTTTTTTTAAATTAAATATGTACTGCATCTCCAGTGTATTTAGAATAGTTAAGGGTGGGCTCAATAAACACTTTGCAATACAAAGTTTTATGGAATTGCTTTTTAATTGTAGCTGTTTGTAATCTGGTATAAACAAAAACTGTTGGGAAAATACTGTATTTGGATCTTTAATTTTGTTTATAGGCAAATATTTTTGAAAATGGTATTGCTTCAAAATGAAACTGTCATTTCATCTTACACATATCAGCTGTCATTTATGAATCATAAAGTGACACATCTTATGCTTGATTTACCATTAAATATGTAATTAGTGATTTATGAATGGAATGTGAATTAATTATCTTTGGGAATCTTTCCAAATCCCGGGAAAGACAATTAAAATTTGACACTTTAAAAGAAGAAAGATTTAAATTCTTCCATATAGTGTTATTAACACTTCACAAAAAAAATGGGGACAACATTTGAAAACCTGACTTAGTCTGAAAATTACTGAGTTGTCGTTCTCCTTCATAATAATTGTTGTCTAGTGTATTTTTAATGTTCATTTGGGCCTGCCCTGAGATATGCCACATATTCATTTGACTCTGTAGGTTATTCTGGCATATTTCTAGATTCTGCAGTTGTTAGGACACATATTTGAATAAAAATTTGGAGCATGGTCTTTTAACGGATGGTTATATACATATACATAAAGATAACAAAAGGAGTCTTGATTGAGATTAAAAAGTGTTTGGAGAAAGTGGATTGTCCATTCTCATGTCAGAATTTTGAATTCCCCATGGTATATATTCCCAGAAAGATAAACATAAGTACTCAGATTTTGGTCATCTACTGTATATGAAATATTAGATAAGAAATACATAACAGTGTATTTTTATATGGAAACTGCTTTTGATATGCCCAGTGATTATTTTAACTATCAGCATCCTCTAAAACAGTATTTTTCCAGACTTTTAAAAAATGTATGTAAGCTTTAATCCCCAGAATTTCCCAGTCAGCATGCTGAATGGGAATTCTTGGAGTTTAATTCCACAAATTTTAAATTTGCCAAGTTTGAAAAGCTTTGCACTAAAACCTTCTTAGAAGCCAAGCATGCTTCAATCAGATAATTAACAGGAGCTGAAAAAAGACCTGATATTCAGCCTGAACAACCTCCACCCCAAATATATTTTTCTAAAAAATATATAAAATGACTCATTCTCTAGATCTAACTAAATATTTCTGTTCAAAACACTAACTCCAAAATGTCTGACTCTCTTTTATTATTTTCTTTGAAAATAATTGTTATCATGCCTTTGAATCTTTACCTGATACTTCTCTGGCTCATGGTTAATGTCTTAAAAATAAAGAATTGGGAACAAATCTTCCTTTTGTTCAATTGAAATGAACACCATTGTAATCTTCATCCAATCAGTTGTTTCAGGCATAGAAAGGACCTCTTTACCTTATCCATTGCAAAGACATGAGACAGATGGATATTATATTGATAAAACAAATCTTTCATAATGGGTATCCATTGCACAAGCTCTGCAAAATACAATTAGAAATATAATGAATTAAAATGGGAATGCATTTTAATGTTTCTGAAAAGACTAGCTGAGGACTTAGAGAGTCTCCATAATGTAGGAATGGATTCACACAGAAATATCTATAATGGAGAAATGGATTGTGAAAATGGCAGAGATTGCAGAAATGGCTAAATTGACTTGTTTTATTAAAGAAGGAAGAAACAGCAACTACTTTTATAAAAAAAAAACTGGAAATCCTTAATGGTGTTTTTTTTTCTAAAAATGGATAAATCTGAATTTGTGATTTTGGGATTTATTGATTAAAAACGTCTGCTTATGGGAAAAAGGGAAAATAATATGTAATTATGGGTGGTGGAAATGTTATGAATGTAACTACAGCAAAGAAGATAAGACATTGGTTTTTTGATATTTCTTTTCAGCTTTCTCTTTTGTTATCTTTTTCTTTTATTCTTTCATATTTTTTATTTTTTATTTTTCCAAAGTTTTTTAATCTTATGTAAACTTTTTTAATAAAAAATATTTTTTTAAAAAAGAGAATCAGGACACATTCCCTGTTGGAAATATTTAAAAAATTTAAAAAAGACAAGTGGATATTGTTTGTGTTATCAATTCTCCATGGAGACTAGAAATTTGTTTTTAATTGGTTAAAATATATTTTTCTTTTACTAGGTTTATTTAAAAAAGAAATCCTGACGTGTGAGATGGAGTGCATTTAAGGGGAAGTGAGATGTGGAAGTAATATGTAATCAGGATATAGGTGGCCACTGCTAAATGAGATTGTTATTGTGATTTTATTATGATGTTTATTTACAACATGTTTGTTGCATAACTTATTGTACACTACTTTTGTAAGCCACTCCTATTCTTCTTATTGTTTTCTCTTTCATTTTTCATAATATACTTTATCAAAGCAAAGGTACCATTTCCTAAGCAAGAGAAGAAATAACACATTACTTTGCAGCCATTAGTTAAATTTTAATTCTTTGATACATAAATGTACTAAATTTTCTCTAATGTAAATAAAGTCTTAACCATAACAGTATATAAATAATTTGTAGTTGTTTTAATTACTGATTTTTTTCTTTCACCTTTAGGTTCTATTATGTAAAAATGATTTGTAAGGAATTTAGACTGCAAAATAAATATTTTGTGGGTGTTTCATGCAATTCACAAAAGTTGTTATCAATAGGTGAATTGGAATTAATTTTCTCTGTTTTGTTGGAAAGGAACAACAAGTTTAATAATCTGCAACGGGAAAGTCCCAGATTTATACCGTATCTCTGATTAAAAAA
The DNA here is from genome assembly GCF_001527695.2 of Protobothrops mucrosquamatus. Taxonomy (NCBI): domain Eukaryota; kingdom Metazoa; phylum Chordata; class Lepidosauria; order Squamata; family Viperidae; genus Protobothrops; species Protobothrops mucrosquamatus. The sequence continues at coordinate 319,412 of NW_015387076.1, forward strand.
TTTTGCAAAGCGGCTAAGTGAGTACATTAATTATATAATTAAGGCTTGAAAGGAAGCTGTCTTATATCAAAGTCAGAATGAACTTAGGTCAATATGAATAAATAAGGCTTCATTAAAAGGGGGAAAAGCTTTCATATGATTTAGCCTGTTCTTGTAATTGCTGCATTTGAGGCACTCCCACCTATACTGAGTTCTTTTTCCCACTAGCTTCTCTTGCCATAGTATCCTAATTATAATTATATTTCATATATTAGCATTTTAATATATTAAAATGGCTTACAAGGTATTCTGACTGGGCCACAGGCTAATACAGTGGTTCTTAAACTGGGGTAATTGCCAAATTAGGTGGGTAATTTGGGCACATTCTGGGCTAATGGAGCAATTTACAATTGCTTGCTTGTGAGTTGAGGATTCAATTTAGGATTGGAGCTGCCAAGATGCTTGTGTAAAACTGCAGTCTGAATTTGCTTTTAACTGCATGGGTGGGGGTAATGAAATTATTCGAGGGGTACAAAAAAGGGTAATTGAACCAAACAGTTTAAGAACTGCTGGACTAACATATTCCTACCATTGGATAATGCCTATTATGTCCCTCCATTTTCTTTCAGGAAAATGGTTGCCAACTGCTTTGGAGATAGATTTGGTGCTCCTAAATATGCATTTGGGGGAAGATGAGGAGAGTTACATTAAATCTGGTTGCCTTGAACTTGATCTTTTCTCTCACAGGATTTAGATATTGACACACAGTAAATTTTCTTTCTTGTAGTAATAATGAATCATTCTTTGTTAGTTGCAATCCTTATTAACAATACATGCAATTGAAAAGTCTGGATTACTCGATTTATTTTCAGTTGGCAGCCAGATTGGAACATGATTACACTGAGTCCTTCGGGAGAAGGGCGGGATACAAATTAGAAGAATAATAATAATAATAATAATAATAAATAACATTAAATCCTAATTAACAATTCTGATCATGATGCTGGTCAATACATCTGAGTGCAAGAAACCATTCAAGCTTCTCTGGTCTTTAACATAGAAATAATTCAGTTCCCCATTGCAAATCCTTTATAATTAGGTTATATTTTTGTCCTTTAATCTCCTACACTGAAAATTATTAGTGATTTAGAGCTGAACCACATCATATATAATAATTTAGCTTATCTGGTTTTAAAAGAATATTTGTTTTCTTTCGAATCTTGGGAGAACTCATTTGAGCCTAAACTTTTATGAGATAAGTAGCACTGCAGAGGGAAGAGTAATTTCATTTTTATTGTGTGTGTTGTTTCTTAACCCATTAATAAGGAATGCAACTGCCAACTCAGTGATCCTCTGAAATGCTTGAAAGTGAGATGTACAAATCTTTAAAAAAAAAGACTAGGAGAAGATAACTAATGGATTCAGTTTAGAACTATACTGTCAAAACTACATAGATTCAGTATCTGAAGAAACAAGATATTTTTGCCTAATGTTTCAGCTTTTGTACTCCACATATTGATCTGAAGGTGGGCCTGGTATATAATACCTTCAATACTATACTAAACTTCAGAAAATTTCACAAAGACAAGAATAAATGTATGCACTTTATCATAATTCTCATTATAATTTCAAACCTTAAGCTCAATTTCTTCTGTTTATAAGGTCTTTCAGTTTTGCTTAGTGTCCTCAATGTGTGAGGCCATTTTAGATTGAAATCTGAGAGTTGCTTCAACATGTTTAATAGATACTACATTGGGAAAAGATTGTAAGACAAAGAAAATGAGTTATAGCAACTTTGGGAGGCTGATAAGATTGTAAGTCAAAGAAAATGAGTCATAGAAACTTTTTTTGGGGGGAGCTGATAATCAACTTTCCACCAAGGTTTGGAAGAAACATTCCACTGTTTAATATCTTTTAATTTTAAACCACTGTTTTTTCTTGGCCTCAGTTTCAAAAGTGAACAAATCTACAACTTCTTGCATGTGATAGCTTTTCAGATATTTTAAACAATTACAAAGCATGATTCAAAGTATAAGTTGTACAAAGAAGCAGAAGAAACAGTAAATCTTGTACTCAGTTTATGCAAAAATACTGCACAAACTTACTATAAACAATGACATAAATCAGTCACCAAAAATGATTTATTGGAACGTCTCAAAAATTATCATATGCCTGTAATGAAAACCTGGTGGGTCCATAGTGAGAAAGTAGTTGAACATGAACAGGTTAAAATATTGTTGGATTTCTGAATATAAACTGATAGACTTGGCACATAACAAACCAGATTTAATTGTGGTTGAGTAGAAGAAAGTGTTTTGTTAATTATAAAAGGCCACATTGCTTGGATCTGCACATATACTAGGCTGATACTTATACAACATCTTAGGGTCTCGGGAAGAACTTGATGAGAATGAAGGTGAGTAGCAGATAAGGAACCTGTAGCTGTAATTTCATATTGTTGTGTATAATAATAATTTATCTCTACTTACCTTGTTATGTATCAGTATGCACAGATCTGCATCACAGAAGGGCTGAGGGGTAGCAGATAAAGAAACATACCGGTAGTTCATGATTTTCTTTTGGAATCTATTCCTTTTGAATTTGTGTTGAATGCAAGTTCATGTAAAGCGAGTTTGCATTTGATGTTACAATACATATTTGGTCTTTGATTACTTAATCATTTTTGCAAAACTTCTGGTTATGGTGAATGAAAGTTCTTTCTGTAAACATGTTCAAATCCTTTAATGATTTCTTCTAGATTTGACTTCCAGGAACCTATATCATAACATCCTAGCAACTATCTTCTGAACCTGCTTCTGACCTTTTTAATTAGGCACAGTATCCAAATGCAACCCAAACAGTTTAAAAATAAGATAATGGAATAATTGTTTCAGTAAACATGTTGCAATGCTTTTATTAATGAAGCCCAATAGTGTATTTGACTGATTAGTTCATGATTTACACTATCTATCTATCTATCTATCTATCTATCTATCTATCTATCTATCTATCTATCTATCTATCTATCTATCTATCATGTTCTAAATCCTCCATCTGCCTCAAGGAGGGACTCTGAGTAGCATAGAGTATAATATCAGCATAAACATTATATAAGATTAAAATATTAGAATGAGTTAAGATAAAAAATTTAAAATTAGAAAATTATAAATTTACAACTATTTCAAAGAGACAAGAAATTCCAAGAAGGAAATTTAACTCTATTAAAATTTATTAATAAACTAGCTGTACCCGGCCATGCGTTGCTGTGGCTCAGTCTGGTTAAATGGAAAAGAAAGAAAAGAGAAAGCGCACGTTGTAATATGTTTAATTTCACAATGCTTGTGGGTATACAATATTTTTTGTTGTTCCATTGTCTGTGCAGATATAGAGATTGTCTGGTTTGCCAACTCTAGAACACGCAACATATAATTGTCCATGTGAGAAGCAATCCGTGTCTAGATCTAAACAGCACAATTCTAAAGATTGGCCTTGAGCTTTGTTTCAAAAAAAGCATGTTGTTACCTGTCACAGGTGTGACATCTATATAATAGTAGGTATATATAAACACGTGCGTATTCGAATGCAATGTTGTGTTAAAATTTCAAAGCAATCAGTGAAGAACTTTCGGAGATTTAAGATTTTGAACAAACGAACATTTACATTTTTATTTATATAGAAGTGAGGATGGACTTTCAGAGCATCAATCAGCCCCATGATTGCATGGCCATTTGTTCCTCCCATAGAAGGTTGCAGAATCAAGTTTTGACCCCTTAATGGAAGGGCAAGAGAGCTCACCTCAACTCTGGAGGAAGGGTATTCCATAGAACAGGAGCAATGGCAGAGAAAGCTGTCTTTCTAGACCCTGCCAGTAGGAATTCTTTGATTGACAGGTTATGCAACATACTTTCCCTGCCTGATTAAATGGGACAAGCTGATATAAAGAGGCAAAGCCAATTCCAAGGGTAACCTGGGCCCATGTCATATAGGGTTTTTTTTAGGCGATGAGGAACATCTTGAATTGGATCCAGAAGCAAACTGGGACCCAGTACACTTCACGAAGCCCTTCTTTGAGCATCCAATATAGCTCATGCAGCAACCAATTGAAGCTTCCAGATCATTTTCAAGGGTACATCTATGGGGTGCACATTGCAATAATCCAGCCTGCTCTTGCTTATAATTGATTGTGGCTCCATTAGGGATTCTAGATTCCTTTTCATGTGCACTGTTGCCATTCCTCTGAATCAATTGCATGTGCATTTGACCTTTTTTTATTCAAATAGAAGAGTTGGTAACCACTATTGTTAAACTATTTTTTTTTCTTTTTACGAACCTGTAATCCCATGAGGTGGAATCAAGGCAACTGAATGGAGCTGAGCATTTACTGAACAGATGCCCTTCCTGATGCCTACACAGAGTTTGCTGCAGATATTTTTTTTAATATGTTTTATTGATTTTTAACATACACCTTAATATTTGGTAAACATCATGTTGTCTGGGTTCATATTTTAAAAAAAAAGTAACAATTAATTTCTATAATTCTATAGTGCATATAATAACTTACTTGATTTCCTTTTCTTCCAATAATATTCTTTAGCCAACCTTAAATTAATACAGTTCTTATTTAAATAAATAACAATTAATATAAATATTTTTCTCATGTTTCTGCAAATAATAACCACATCAGTATAAAGCTTCTTTTCATTGATCATCTTGATTGCATCATCATAAATCCTTTTACATTCTTATTTAAATTTGTTTTCTCCACAGTATTCAAAACATTCTTACTGGTTAAGATTTTCTCAAAATTAGTTACATTTAGAAGGCCAGATCCTGAAGTTGAAACTCAAGTACTTTGGCCACCTAATGAGAAGGAAGGACTCACTAGAGAAGAGCCTAATGCAGGGAAAGATTGAGGGCAATAGAAGAACGGTACGACAGAGAATGAGGTGGCTGGATGGAGTCACTGAAGCAGTAGGCATGAGCTTAAATGGACTCCAAAAGATGGTAGAGGACAGGAAGGCCTGGAGGAATGTTGTCCATGGGGTCGCGATGGGTCGGACATGACTTCGCAACTAACAACAAAAGTATTTAAATCTTTTTTCTTATACAAGCCATCACATTTTTACATTTCTCATATCTTAAAAGAAAATAAGAGCAAAAAGAAAGAAAAAAAAGACAAAACAAAGAAAACAATTCTTTTATATAAACCATCCCAACATTTTTATATTTCTCATGTGGGAAAAAAACAAAACAAAAGAAGAAGAAGGCATTACTTTGGGGGCTCATCCCTCTTAAACTAATCATTTATATTCAGAATGTTTCTATTTCTTTAACTATAGTCAAACAAATGTTTAATTTTTAAATACTCCTCTGGTAATTCCCGTCATCTAATTTCTTGATTCTTACTTTACTCTTTTTTTTTTGCCCAACAACTTTCCTGTTCAATATGCCTCAATGAGTTAAAGAGTCTTCCCATAATCTTATAAATGTTGTTGCAGGTACAAAAGGCAAAACAAGTAAGATTTTTTTATAGGAAGGTTTTGCCCCTTCATATTCATTGAAAACCTTTTCCTTTTTGTCTTTCTTGATTTTATTTATTATTTTTTTGTCTCTCAAGATCTTGAAGTTCTCCTGGCAAAATCCATTTTACCAAATCTTTTTTCTTGTCATCAAACTTATTTTGTAATCGTAAAGTGTAGTTTGTCTTTTCCATGTCCAGAGTTCCCTGTAATTTTTTTTCCATCTAGGTTAAGTCATATTTCCTAATATTGTTAAATTCCATCTTGAAATATCTCTCCTCTGTCTCATAATCAGTTGTCTATTTTCTCTACTCGCTCTCTATTTTTATTTTCTGAGAATTTTTATGTTGTAAAGTAAATTGGAGATGTGTTCATTTATGTTTTCAAGGTTATGTTTACTTTCCTTGTGGTTTGAGATTATTGTTGTTTGGATTAGTTGCATCATAGCATAGATCTCCTTCTGGAAAGTATTTGTTTTTTCTTGGTATATTCTTTCTGCAGATCTCTGGTTTTCCATGATAGCCAAAACTCAAGGTTTTCCTTTCTCTGCAGATGGCTTTATAGTTACAGCTGAGTTAGTATTTGTAATCCAGAAAGGTCAATTCTTTTTTTTTTTTTAGAATTTATCATTCTCATTTTATAGAAAACCCAAGATATTTCCTTTTTTTTTTGTCACAGCTGTTCTTTGTTATTAAGACATTGAAGGTCACCAAGATCAAATTTATCTTTTCCTGGGTCTTGCCAGTCTCTGTAGTAGAGCAACTGTTGTAATATTTTCATCCACCACTAGATGTCAGCACCAGTTCTTTCAGTAATAAACACTGTTTTGATGATATAAAAGGAAAATCGTAACAGATTCCACCGATTTCAAACTTATCCAAGTTAAGTCTTATATTCTTTTTATTTCAATATATTTTTATTCCCCCTGAAAGGTTTAATTCGCCGCTTCCATCTGCAGGATGGAAAAGTCCCCCTCCTTCTCACTTTTGAAGGCTTTTTGCTTCTTAGGTTTTTTTCCCCAGGAAATCAGTTTCCAAATAGAAGAGAGAAAATCGCTGTTCTTACCCAATTCCAAACACAGTCAGCTTGACAGAGTACTTTTGGACTTCGGTTGCTTGTAGCTTGGGCTAAACTTGGAAGTTGACCTAGCCTCTTCACCTGCTGGTTTCTGGAGGGCTTTTCCCAAACTGATCAGATCGACCTCCATCTCTCCGCAATCGGCGGGACTTCCCCCCTTCTGTGTTGCCTCTACAGGGTAACTTCAGGCCCATTTGGGGTCCCCTGGCAGGCAGAAATCAATCATAGGGAACGTAGCCCCACAATCCCTTGGCTGCTGAGCAAAACTGGAAGTCTTGCTGCAGATATTTTTCTCTTTGTGCCCAGAAAAACATCTCTCACTACCTAGGATTGAACTCTCAACTTTCCAAGCGGGAGGCAAGCATCTTCATCTCTAGGCCACCACACCGCCCCACTACAGTTAAACAATATCTTTGTGGAATTAGTCCAGTGTTGTTGATGTAATTCATCTCTAAAATGTTAGTCAAACTTTATGTTTGCAGGTAACTTATAAGACAGTGGAATAGCATTAGGCTGAGAACAGAGATCTGGGGGTGCTCCTAATACTTCCATTTCCTTTATGTTGATAAAGAACTACAGTGAACTCTGTTTCCATGTGATGATTAAACATATTAGAAAACCACCAGGTTGCACCCTCTGCTTGATACCGTAACCATCAAGTGTTGACCTTGCAGGTATAAATAAAAGCTGTGTTAGTCTGGAGTTCCTTTTCCACAGAGACATAGTGTATTTTATTAGCATGATATTGTGCTTATACTAATCAAGTTTATTACAGATTCATATTTTATATTAATTTAATTAATAACTTTAGTTACTCTAAATTCTATGTTCTTTAAACATAGTAGATACTAGTTTCATTATCATGTAATTAGAATTCCATTTTTAACATATCTGTCTACCTGAAAGTAAGATCAACTGAGTCTGATGGGATTTATTTGCAAATAAAATGTATACAACCCTGAGCCCTAAGGACATAAGTTTGCAATTTGTTTTAATATTTTAGATGATACCAAGACTGCATGGTTAAAGAATGTAAATAATTACTACTACTTCCAAATTACCTTTCAAGCATAAGGTGACTATGAAAAGAAAAATAAATCATAATTTTGTAGGAACTATTTAAGCTTAGCTTTAACCCACAGTGAGAAAGAATGATGAAGGGAGCTGTCAATGATGTAAACCCATTATGAATTAACAATCATATAATTCCTAGAAAAATAGAAAACACAATCCCCTTAATCCATTCCATTAAAAATGTGGTTAACAGGAAGGTCAAGGATAATGACACATACAGCAATTAACAGCTCCTCAATCTGGCAATAGGCAAGTAAACACAAGACAAGTTTAATAATGAACAAATCCTTTGATACCAAGGACATATTTATAGAACAGAAATTTGCATAACTCTATAGAAATCCTGTTTTCATTTCTTGATATACCTTGTTAAGTACTGCAATAGATAGGTATGTTTCCCCCCCCCCTTCATTTCCTTTCTTGCCTTCAGGCTATTTAAAAATTCTATTGTGTGTTTCATATCACTGATCCACTCAATAAATATAAAAATTAATTTGAAATGCACACTTTATCAGTGCTCATATGATGTGTACATAAAAAGTTGATATAAATAAGAACTGATATAGATGGAACAAAAATGCTTTATTCTTATGAAATTAACTCTTGTCTTTATTTTATTTTTCTTTTTAAGGCACAGGGCTAAGAATAAGACTATTTTGATATAAATAGCACAAAAACTAATTTTTGAGTCTAATAGGCTGCTATCTTTGTAATGTGGGTGGTTTCACATTATATTTATAATAATAAAACAGATAAGTATGAATAACTGAGTCTGAAAGCTATAGATCTGTGAAATTCATTCAGTGATAGTGCTTTGACTGAAACACCCTTCAGAGCAGATCAGTTAAGTGAAGTGAAGAGGATCTTCTTTAAATTAAGGTATTGAATAAATTGGGTGGTTTTAAAGTGCTTCAGAGGTTCAGTAGCTTTCCTGCTGCTTCTGGTATTCCATCTGACTATTTACAATGTTGCAGTTTCAATTACATAAAAGCAGAATACTGAAAAGTGTCATGGACAGGATGGGTTGGTCAGTAAGTTTTACTATCACAGTAAAATTCTCCTGCTCATTTGTGGTAGGATACTCTTCTTTTTCTGTTTTTGCTACTTTGTTTTTTCATATAACACCTATTTAGAATTTGCTTGTTCTGCAGGTTATATTTCACACATGGTGGTGAGGGGGACGACACCCACATAAAAAGAAAAAAAAGAGAGAAGTCTATTGTTCTTGTTTTCATGGGCTTGCTATTATGTGTGACCTTGCATTTCTATTTTATCACATCTTATTCACTTCTGCCCTAATTTCCTGTTTTGGTCTTTGTTCCTGTTTAGATTCACTTTTGTCATCCAGATCTCCCAGCAACCGTCAAGGAGCAGCAGGGTCTTTAAAGTAACCAAATGAATAGCTATAGAAAAGGCAGTACCTGGCTCAACATTAGTAACTGAGAGAGGGATGAGGTGTCCTAGTGGATCACCATTAAGTGTGAGCCAGCAATGTGCTGCAACTCCCAAAAAAGTCAATGAATCCTAGGCAGAGGAATAGCATCAAGACAAGAAGTGATAGTACTGTTTCACACCTTGCTGGTGAGGCCACAATTGGAGTACTGTGTCCAGTTCTGGTCATCATGATACAAAAAATATGTTGAGACCCTAGAAAGTATGCAGAGAAGAGTAAGAAAGATGATAAAGAAAGGATCTGGAGTCTAAATTGTATGATGAATGGTTGAAGGCGCTAATTGTCTAGCTGATCAAATGGAAAGATTAGGGGGGACATGATAGCTATCTTTCAATACTTGTGTGGCTGTCACAAGAGGGGATTGGCTTATTCACTAAGGCACCAAAGGGAAGAACAAGAAGCAATGGGTGGAAGCTTGTCAAAGATAGATCCAACCTTGAAGTAAGGAGAAATTTTCTCACAGGGAGAGCAATTGAATAATGAAATAGCTTGCCTCTTGGGTTTGTGGATGTTCCATCACCAGAAGCTTCCAAAAATAGATTGGACAACCACTTGACTGGGAGATTGGCCTAGAAGATCTTCAAGATCTCTTCTAGCCCTATTATTCTATGATTCAAATCTGACCGAGGCTACTAAGCCTTGCCAAGTCTACTCTACAGGAACATATTATCATGACACTGATAGACTGTAGTCAGTTTTCTATGTGCCAGATTGCTTCTTCCTATCCCTCTATTCACTCATAATGCATTAGGGAGGCTGTTAATAATAGCAGTCAGATAAAAGAGCCACTGTGTTACTTTCTGTTCCACATAGATACATTATTTCAATCCTGATAGAATGACACTATTTCCATTTGTTCTAGCCATCCTCTGCCTGCCTTTCTCTTCCCACAATTCCACTCATAAAGTTCCAGCCTGTTGCATCTAAACAATATAGACTCTTACAGAGTACTTCTGTACCATATTGCTTATATTGCCAATGTTTCCCAGCCTGTTACAATATATAGCACTTATTTGTATTTCTGGATCACTATTATTCTGTATTGCTATTAGCTGATATATTAGGAGCAAAAGGAAAGTTCACTAGTGTAAAATATGTATACCAATGGTGCCTGGACTGCCTGAACCATGAATCCAGGCAAAGTTGATATTGTCAGATTAGAATTGTCAAGAAGTGAGCATTTTGGCAAGGATTCATCTTTTTTATATATATAATATTTTATTGATTTTCTAATTTTCCAATTAAACATTTAAAAAACAATGTGGTGACTGGGTAATCAATGATTCCATAATATACATAAATCTTTAGCAAAAATCTCAAGTTACAACATTAGATATTTCCTCTCTTTATCCCTTAATATCTACTATCTCATATTGAATTAATAACATTCTTATTGTTATCAACTAAGTAAAACCATCTTTGTTACATTCAAATAATTTTGAACTTATACATATCTTAATTGTGTTTACATTCAATCTTATATACATCAGTGTCCTGTTGTAGCTTTTTCCCCAGGCTTTAATTTTCACTCAATATTCAGCTTAACATTTGGTATGTTATAATTTCTAAGCTTTAGGTAACTAGAGTTTCCCTTATCTCAACTTTTACATTTCTCCATTTTTATAACAAAATCTAATAGTCTAAATATACATCTCATCTATTTGCAAATAATCTTATTCTATTTTAAAAATTCTCCTTTTTCCCACCATATTAAACCAAAAATCTATCAATCTTATTATACATCTTACCTATTCAGTTATAATATTACTTTATTTTCTAAAAAAAAATCTATATTCGACCATCTTCAACCTTCTAATCAATAATATAACTCCCCCTAATAAATCAAGACCCTAGTTTCTTTCAGCCTTACTTTGGCTTTTTTTCCTTTGCCAACTAACCATCCATGTCAGTACTTTTAATTCATCAA
>NW_015387076.1:330778-340499 GCF_001527695.2 Protobothrops mucrosquamatus
AATCTTATTATACATCTTACCTATTCAGTTATAATATTACTTTATTTTCTAAAAAAAAATCTATATTCGACCATCTTCAACCTTCTAATCAATAATATAACTCCCCCTAATAAATCAAGACCCTAGTTTCTTTCAGCCTTACTTTGGCTTTTTTTCCTTTGCCAACTAACCATCCATGTCAGTACTTTTAATTCATCAAATAGTTCTCCCTCTATTATTGTATGTATTATTTGAGTTAAGAAAAACCATTTAATTACAATTTTTTGGGAAGAACTAGCTTCGTTATATTTCTTTGATCGCCTCCCCATTATTTCAGTTTCCCATAGTTGTCCTAATAAGTTTATCTTCCATTCAGTCTGTTCTTCCTTTTCCTCAAGTTTCTTCTGATTTATGAAAAAAATCGTTTTCATTTTCAATGTTGTCACTCTCTTTTCTAATTTCCCCATTGGCTGGATCTGTTGGTCAGTTGAGTCCTCTGTCTTAATATTTAGTTGTTCCATTTCTCCTGTTGCTTTCTGCATTATTGGGTCTTTGGTTGTAGTCAAAATCTGGGTCTGTATATTTAAGCTGGCATCTTGTTCCTTTATGTTGCCTCTCATTTTGTTACATGCTGAAAGAATGGTTTCATGTATTGATTTCAACATAGAAAGGGTTTTTTCCTGATCTTCATCCATATGTTCTTGATAATGTATTAAATTAAGGATTTTAAAATCAAATGTTAGAAGTAATTTTTGTAGCTAGATGTGTGACATCTATTTCACGTGTTGCGAATAGTCTTATAGTGAAAATTGTTTGGCAGATAAAAATTTATAGTCCAAAGTATTCCATCATCTCATGTAGTAACAAAGACTTCTCATGTAAAGAAATAGGAAAACAGTTTTCCACATATAATTCTGAAAGTCAATAAAGGTTTATCTTCATAGTTCAAACAGGCCAGATAAACCACCTTGCAGTTCGTTCTTTACAGCTGTGTTTCTCACAGGTGGTATGTCAAGGTTGAGAGGGTTTTTTCTAATTTCTGGGCTTCCAGCCAAGTCTCTTTTAGTTAATAACAAATTGTAATAGCATATTCGCCACAAGATGTCACCAATGCCACTTAAAACTTTTTAAATCCTGAATTTTAATAATAGTTTTTCAAGGTTTGTTTCTTTTCTTTTTAAATAAAAGCCAATATCTCCAGTAAGAATAGGAAAACTTTTAGTTTCCAAATTTCAAAGGTATTTGCATCCAATTAAATTAGAATTGTTCTTATAATTGCTCTTTTCCCCTAGGTAGTCAATCGCCGCTGTTCTTAGAGGGTGGGGTAAGAATTCCCTTCCCTCTCTCCTCACAGGGGGAAAATATTTTGGGCAGCTTTTGTAGGAAAAATATTTACAGTCTTAAAGAGAAGATCAGATCTCACCCAGTTTCATTCGTATTGCTTTAAAGGTGCTTGGTTGTAGTTTTGACTTTGGCTGTCAGCAGCTTAATGACGAGCCATATTGCTATGGCCGGTCTTTTCCCCACTGGTTTGGAGAGCTGCCCCAGATCAAGCGGAAGAGCTGCCGCCCTTCCGCAATCAAGCGGGGGTCCTCTCCTTGCTTGTCGCCCCTACAGGGAGACTTTTGACCCTTTCCAGGGTTCTCCATTGGGATAAAACCATACGCTGAAGATGGAGCTTGCCTCCATGTGTCCGCCAGCACTGTGATGGCAAACTGGAAGTCCTGGCAAGGATTAATCTGATGTGATTGAATAGGCTACTTCACTTCAGGGAAACATTAGATCTTCTAAAAATTAGAAATAATATAAGAAACGGAGTAGCCATTATTAGTAAAGATATGTTAAAATCATATTCAATTCAAAAATGGAATAATTATTCAATTTTCTATATATTATGTACTGTACATATATAGTATATATTGTAATTGTGTGTATGTCTCTCTCTCTCTATCTATCTATCTATCTATCTATCTATCTATCTATCTATCTATCTATATATATATATATATATATATATATATATATATATATATATATATAATATACTCTTTATATAAATATATAGTCTAATAACAGAGGCAAGCTCTGTTATTCAATTTCAAAACAGAAATTGAATCTCTTTATGGTAGTGTCCCCCTTCTCACAAGTGTCATAGTGACTAATTAAACAAAGTAAAAATTTATTTAGAATAACACAAAAAAATATCATGATGGACAAAACAAAGCAAGAGCAGACTGATATATTTCTGCCAAGAAAATTAGACATTTATAACAAATAAGATTAACAAAGACACATGTACTTCCAAAAATTGATAACACTGAAATTAAATTGACCATATACTGTGCAAGCAAAGATGGAGAATTGCTATCCAGTCAGCAAAACTAAGATTGTGTGCTGACTCTAGTTCATATCACAAAGTCTTTATTGTAAATTATACAACATAAACCAAAGAAAACAATATAATTAGAGCAAAAAAATTACCTCAACAGTATTTTTATCTTCCTGTGTGGTGAAGATAAAACATAATTTTAATGCATGATATTTGACAGAGGACCTGAAGAACTCTAGACTGAAATTTCTGACATTATTATAAATATTCTGATATGCAAAAAAAAAAAAAGGTGAAAAGGCTGCCTGCTACACTGAAAGTAACTGAAGAAAGAGAGAAAGCAAAGGGCAACAGAGACAGAAAAATTGCCCAACTAAATGTTGAGTTCCAGATATAAATAATGTGTTAAAATAAGCCATATAAAAATTAGGGTAACAATTAAATGGGAATAAGAAGGAAATACAGCTATTTTTTCTTCACACACTAAGGCTTTGACTAGGACAAAGCATAACATATTATAAATAACTATTACAAATGTGGGAGTACACAGGACCGCCTCATCTGCCTATAGAAAAATTTGTATGATAGGCAGGGAGCAATGGTTAGAATGGAGTTCAGAGGAACCAAAAGATTTAAAACATGGAGTGTGATAAAAATGTATGGTCTCACTTTATTTAATGTGTGTGCAGAATATATAAGAAATCCTGGACTATAAAAAGTAATTGGAATTAAATTAATGATAGAAATGTCAGATATTCTGTTAATGCCATTTCCATGGCTAAACTTGAAGAAAACTGTTATTCACGAATGAAGGCAAATATACATGTCCCAAGACAATGTTGCAGGATCCAATCTGGGTCAGTCACCAGGACCAGAGGTTTAGTCTTCTGAGCTTTCAGACTCATGCTGGCGCCCATCATCAGGGAATTTCTATCTAGCAAAGTGTATTCTTTGGGCTATTCTCTGTATGGTATTGTCAAGTTACTTCTGTTGACTGGTGAGGGGCCTGTTTCCTGAGCCCCTCGTCAGTCAACAGGAGTGCTGATTTACCACCAGCTTATCAAGTACTTAGGAAGCAAGGGCTTGGTAGCACAAGGAAAAAACAGCCAATGATTTAATAGCCAGCCATTAACACCCCAATCAACATCTAAAAAAGCCACAAGCAACTGGCACAATATAAATACCATGAGTATAGCCCAAAGCACACACTCTGCTAGTGAGAGGTTCGCTGAGGATGGTCTCGAGTACGAGTCTGAAAGCTCAGAAGACTAAACCTCTGGTCCCGATAACTGACCCAGATTGGATCCTACAAAAATGTTATTTTTGGTTGGTCACACAGTCAACCAAATGTTTAGACTAGATTTGGCATTTATCCACCTATTGAGTCCTTCCCAAGGGCCTGGATTAGACAAATGATATTATTTGATTATTAAAGATACTGTCATAGGATATAAGCTGTTCCAAGTAAAGCTGCCTTTTGCAATGGTTTAACTGTAACATTCTCACTTCTATTTCAAGTCATTATATTTGTAAGCCCACAGTAGACTAGGGTAGAACTTCACAACATACAGCCTACAGAGTACATGCAACCCACTGAGCAGAATATCACCAGTGACACCATCCCAAAGAGACCACTTGAGCACTTCCAGTGCTTCCAGTCCTAATCACTACAGCTATTGCAGCCACTCAGTTAGACATTGAACAGCATGCCAGGTATTTTCCAAGCTATTTTCCAAGGTGCCTGAAGGTAGGACAAGAAGCAACGGATGGAAACTAATCAAAGAGAAAAGCAACCTAGAACTAAGGAGAAACTTCCTGACAGTTAGAACAATTAACCAGTGGAACAACCTGCCTCCAGAAGCGGTGAATGCTCCAACACTGGAAGTTTTTAAGAAGAGACTGGACAGGCATTTGTCCGAAATGGTATAGGGTTTCCTGCCTGAACAGGGGTTTGGACTAGATGACCTCCAAGGTCCCTTCCAACTTTATTATTATTATTGTAGCCCTCAATTATTTTTAATTTATTAATTTCCCCTCTCTACTATCTATTTGAATCTGAATGTTTTTGAAATATGACTTAACCAAGCTTATCTCTAATCCTAATGCTGAAAAGATGTTAGCCAAACCTAATTATAATTAATTCTAAAGTCTTATTTCAAATTTAAATTTAAAATTATTTCAAATTTATCTGGCTCCTTAGGCCAGTTATAATTTTCTAAAATCAAAGTTTTTATCAGCCTTTTGCTGTTTATTACTCTCCCCCCAAATGTTTTAAGTCTTAAACGTATGTTTAAAACTTAAGAATTGAGTGGAAACCATCTGATGTTATGAACCTTGTTGATCCAATGGTTTGGCAGTAGCTGAAAAGCAGTTAACAAGCTTTTCTGAAAATGAGTAGAAAAGTATACAAACCCAATGATTTTTCAAAAGGGCTGACCATGGTTTGAGCAAGTTGACTTTTTCCTGATCTCCCAAAGTTCCAAGCCCACCAGAGACTGCTGACTTGTAGTTTCCTCATGAGGATCAACTGTCTGGAGCACTTGTGAGGAATTTCAAGTCCGTTCCCTGAGAGGAATAATCAGTCTATTCACCAGCTCTTCATTCTGCTGCTGGTATCAGTTCCATTTTGGTGAAGCTGTTTTAAGTCCACCGTTTCAACCCAATCTGTGAAATTTTAGTAAATATAATTCCTTATTGACTTTGTCTCAGACCCTCTCTTTCAATCCAAGTTGTTATTGTTGTTTTACAAACACCATGTCACAACAGGCAAATTTAATTATAACTTCTTTTCTCCCATAGCTGAAGATAACAGAATATTTCATGAAACAAAAAATTATTCCTTATTTTTTTAAGTGCAATTTATTTTAAAGTATCTTATGTAGTTTTCCTGTGACTTTGAACCACAATTTTAATTACAAAATAACTATATTCTGTACTTCATCCATGCTAATGAATAACATGCCTTGGCATTTTCACTTAAATTTAATCATTTTTATATTTTGAATATATAGTAGGCAGTATCAAGCAACTTCTAGGATCAGCTCTGAACATGATTCTTTTCTATGATGCTTAAAATTCATTTTCATCTAGTATATATGTGTTAAAATATGTCAGATATATCTCTGAATCATTGCAATATTTGATTTTGTTAAACTTACACCTTCTTTGCAGAATGAACATGGTATATTTCACTTTCATTCCTTTATTTTTCCCTCATAGACTTTAGTTATCTTTTGAGAGCAAATCTGGGGATCAGTAACATACTGTATACAGTACATAAATACTTTTTTCTTCCAATAGAAGAAGATNGTCAGATATATCTCTGAATCATTGCAATATTTGATTTTGTTAAACTTACACCTTCTTTGCAGAATGAACATGGTATATTTCACTTTCATTCCTTTATTTTTCCCTCATAGACTTTAGTTATCTTTTGAGAGCAAATCTGGGGATCAGTAACATACTGTATACAGTACATAAATACTTTTTTCTTCCAATAGAAGAAGATCATTTTTCAAATTAGTAATCACTTTCACCCAGACATATGTAAACATATGGTTAAGAAAGATTCAAAGGTGTTTTCATATTCTTATTTTTAATTATACATGCAAAAATATTAAAACTAATATGAAATCTGAAAGGTCTAAAATCAGGGTTTTGTTTTTTTTAAAAAAAAGGTATTTTAGCCATTATGGTTGCTGTCTTAGGCAAATGTGCATGAAATTCAGTCCTGGTAAATATACTGAACATGGTGGTCATAGCTTTTCCCTTGAAAATTAATCTTGTCTCCTCCTCCCCCCTGCTTAAAGTGGCCAGGAAAAAGGTGACTTGTAGTCTGTTTTTCTGTGAGAGAGCCAGCATAGTTGAAAGAAGCACTGGTTCACCCTCTTGTTTGAATGCATTTCTTGGAGCTATTTCTGGACAAGTTTGTACAAAAGGACCCTGGGAGAGCATCCAGGTCTGTCAGGATTCAAATTGATGCATAGAACTGAAAGCAAACTGGTAATGCATATTGATGATATATAGACATATTTGGTGATAATGTGACCATCTTCATGGTTGTAGATATCTCAATAGCCTTTTGAACTGTTGATAGTACAGTATCCTTCTGGGCTACCTATGAAGATCGGGTTGGAGGCACCACGTCTGAGCTATGGGAGGTGGTAGATTGAAGTTAGGACTCTGATCTCTGTATATTTCACTCTGGACTGGCGCAAGCTGGGTTCTCTCCCCAATATCCAATATGCTGGGAGAGGTTATCTGTGATGAAGTATCTTCAATATATGTATCTTCTCCCTGGGACAAATGTGGTAGACATGGTGTCTAGACACTATTGGAGTTTGAATGAAGAAATACAGATTCAGAGCACAAGTAACTTGGGATAGCTATTAATAAGAAGCCTGCTAATTCTATGATAATAACATATTTAGTACATGATATGTTTCCCAGGAGAAGGCAGGCTTGCATCCTCCTAGATTCACAGCTTCTACTGGAACAGCACATGGAGAC
Organism: Protobothrops mucrosquamatus; assembly: GCF_001527695.2. Lineage (NCBI taxonomy): Eukaryota > Metazoa > Chordata > Lepidosauria > Squamata > Viperidae > Protobothrops > Protobothrops mucrosquamatus. Next base: position 337,596 of record NW_015387076.1, read on the forward strand.
AATGGACAATATCCCTATACTAATTGCAGTCTTACCTAGAACAGGAAGCAGTGAAGATAGTCACTCATGATTTATCTATCATTTGGATTACTTTTATTTTTCTTTATATTGCACTGCAGGTGAAGCCCACTCAGAATCTATAACTGGTGAAAAATGAAGCATCCCATATGCTTCCTGGATGGTGACAATGTTGCCTGACATACTATATAAAACTATTGTTATGGAAACAGAGTCAGTTACTGGTATATTTCTAAGTGTAGTTCAAGATTATGTTGATTACCTATAAAGCTCTACATGGCTCAGGATCTACCTTTCCCAGATAAATTCTGTCTGCCCAACCTGGATTGGACAGAGAATGTTACTCTCCATCTATCAAGAGGTAAAATGGGAAGGGATATATAGGATTGGTGAACTTGTAAATAATCAACATGAGCATAAAACCTTATCAACTATTCTTACATTCATGATAAACCTCTTATATTTTCCTGTGAGTATGTTCTATTCCATTTTTCTAGATAAATAAATACTGATATGAGAGTAATTTTGAGGTACATGCAATATATTCTGTTCAATTATGGCTGCATGCAAATACTCCATTTATGGACAAAGTAATAGATAAGCAGGAATAGTTGGGAACAGAATGTGAATGTGAACTATTAAGTACCAGTAAATGAAGACAAAATTTCAGCATCAATCAATAACAGTATATCTTGCATAATGTTCAGAATAAACAGGAAGAAATGATACATTTTCTTTATCCACTATTAATTCAAACTTTTGAATCCATATGTGAATAGTTTTGGTACACCTCATTTAGCAACTGCCTGGTTTAGCCATAATTATGATAGTGATGAAAAAATAACTTTGTGACCAATCCACTTTATGACCAGTCCTCACATTTATGACCTTTACAGGTAAAGCAAAAGAAAGCTGAAGTTAAATCATAAGCACAATTGTGATTTCAGTTAGTGAGTGCTTCACTTAACAAGCGAGTTGCTGGTCTAGTTGTGGTCATCAAATGAGGATTACCTATAGCTCTAATAATGTTTTAACCAACCAAATAATTTTCTTTATGAAAGAACAGACATTAGAATACTCTTATAGACTGCTTTTGTGTTTGCAAAGTGTTTTATGGTCTTGAAATTTGTCCATATTTTCTGGCTAACACTTAGCATGATGACAAGGCTAGTACTTTGCAGTGTTAACTTTATGAAATTAATGAAATAGATAGAAATCTCTCTAGTGTGAGCTCTGTTACCAACAGATTGGATCCGTATCTCTCCTGGCTAAATCAAAAGTGNGTCAGATATATCTCTGAATCATTGCAATATTTGATTTTGTTAAACTTACACCTTCTTTGCAGAATGAACATGGTATATTTCACTTTCATTCCTTTATTTTTCCCTCATAGACTTTAGTTATCTTTTGAGAGCAAATCTGGGGATCAGTAACATACTGTATACAGTACATAAATACTTTTTTCTTCCAATAGAAGAAGATTATTTTTCAAATTAGTAATCACTTTCACCCAGACATATGTAAACATATGGTTAAGAAAGATTCAAAGGTGTTTGCATATTCTTATTTTTAATTATACATGCAAAAATATTAAAACTAATATGAAATCTGAAAGGTCTAAAATCAGTTTTTTTAAAAAAGGAAGAGTTAGTATTTTAGCCATTATGGTTGCTGTCTTGGGCAAATGTGCATGAAATTCAATCCTGGTAAATATACTGAACATGGCGGTCATAGTTTTTCCCTTGAAAATTAATCTTGTCTTCCCCTCCCCCCTGCTTAAAGTGGCCAGGAAAAAGGTGACTTGTAGTCTGTTTTTCTGTGAGAGAGCCAGCATAGTTGAAAGAAGTACTGGTTCACCCTCTTATTTGAATGCATTTCTTGGAGCTATTTCTGGACAAGTTTGTACAAAAGGACCCTGGGAGAGCATCCAGGTCTGTCAGGATTCAAATTGATGCATAGAACTGAAAGCAAACTGGTAATGCATATTGATGATATATAGACATATTTGGTGATAATGTGACCATCTTCATGGTTGTAGATATCTCAATAGCCTTTTGAACTGTTGATAGTACAGTATCCTTCTGGGCTACCTATGAAGATCGGGTTGGAGGCACCACTTCTGAGCTATGGGAGGTGGCAGATTGAAGTTAGGACTCTGATCTCTGTATATTTCACTCTGGACTGGCGCAAGCTGGGTTCTCTCCCCAATATCCAATATGCTGGGAGAGGTTATCTGTGATGAAGTATCTTCAATATATGTATCTTCTCCCTGGGACAAATGTGGTAGACATGGTGTCTAGACACTATTGGAGTTTGAATGAAGAAATACAGATTCAGAGCACAAGCAACTTGGGATAGCTATTAATAAGAAGCCTGCTAATTCTATGATAATAACATATTTAGTACATGATATGTTTCCCAGGAGAAGGCAGGCTTGCATCCTCCTAGATTCACAGCTTCTACTGGAACAGCACATGGAGACAATGGACAATATCCCTATACTAATTGCAGTCTTACCTAGAACAGGAAGCAGTGAAGATAGTCACTCATGATTTATCTATCATTTGGATTACTTTTATTTTTCTTTATATTGCACTGCAGGTGAAGCCCACTCAGAATCTATAACTGGTGAAAAATGAAGCATCCCATATGCTTCCTGGATGGTGACAATGTTGCCTGACATACTATATAAAACCAGGGCTTTTTTTCTCGGAGAAAAGGTGGCGGAACTCAAACCTGGCCACGCCCTCATCAAACCCTAGGACCGCCCCTTTAGAGAACAGGAATGCAAGTAAAATTTGGGAGGGGCTATTTCCGGTGTGGGAGGGGCTATTTCCGGTGCGGCCGGCCCGGAAAAAGGTGCCGGAACGCGGTTCCGCCGCGTTC